>NC_135867.1:23060641-23230641 GCF_031162955.1 Sander vitreus
AGATCAAATAACAAGACAGCATGATAAGTGTGCTCAGTGCAGCTGGGAGCAATAACTGTGCCACAGATACACGGTTATCTGGCCTCATGTGAATGACCTGATTTACACAAACTTTGGTAACTTTAAATGGGCCTCTGTGGCCACATGAAGCTGTTGAATACTGTTATACAGTAATTACTGCAGGTCTGCTTTTAATTTAAGAATATGAACAAAACTGTCAACTTAAATGATTTAAAAAAAAAAAGTAATTGGGGTTTGGTGGTTCTATCTACAGGGGGCTAGGGGAGGTTTAATGGCAGGAAGGTAAACAATTTGGCTCAGGAGGTCAAGCAGGCTAAAGGTTAACAGTACCTGCATGCAGTCCAGTGTACTCTGGTTGGCAAAAAGATAACACAAAGGAAGAAAAAAAGGAATGCAAAAGTAAACACATGCAAGTGAAACAATGAATCGGAGAAAGAGAAAACATATTTAAAAAATGTAGAAACACAGCAATCTGAGTCCAGGTTGGCAGGAAAATCCTGTCAGGAGCCAGTATCACTAGAACGTGTCTTGGCCCTCAGCAGCCAACACCTGCCTTTTGATTGAACACAAATATTCGGTTTAATCTCGCAAAAGACAGTGTGTTGACTTGGCAACAAAGCTCGGGTTCTCGAGAGGGAAAGAGACTTTCTCCTGTGATGCTTTGGGTTTAAATAGAGACAGAAAGTGAGAGAAACAAAGCCAGAGGAAGGAAACAAAGCATTTTTTAATACACAGGATCAACTATACTCTACCAGCTCCCTCCGCAACACAAGCTGAGTCAACTCCTACAATGAAATACACACTTCATTTAGCAAAATGTGCAGTGTGAAAAACGGAGCACAGAGAGTACACATACATAGCCATCAGCTGTGGAGGACGGTTTGAGGCTCTGAATTGTTGTTGTTTTTTTTTTCTTCATCATTTCAAATCAGCAATCCAGCCAATCAGGCAGATGGGGGCTTCAACTGTCATCGACTGTCAGGATTCATTTAGAATTCAAAGAGTGTTACTCTCACACTGGGAGCAAGTATAAACGTCACATACGGCAGCAGAGAAGCCATCTGTTCAAACTGTTTTCCAAACCCATGAGTGCTGCAAAAATACGCGCACAAGTATTTTCTGCAACAGCTTCTCTGCCAGGTGTTTAGATAAGAATAAAAGGCACATTGTGCTGTATGTCCATGCTGCTTAAGTGACAATGGGATGTATTCTGTCTACTAAACAGGGAGATAATCAAACATTTATATTCTTTTTAATTGGTGTCTTCACTAATGAATTAGATTTGATCTCAGACAGAAATTCGCTAGTGCATGAGAGTAATACTGATGAAGTCTGAAACACACTCCTCCTGAATTAAGTTCTACTCTCTTGTGTGACTAATAAACACTGGCACCTTTGATTTGTGTCATCCTTAAGTCTTGAAAGCAAGTCAGGGCTTTACTGTATGGCAATAAAACCACTACATGTTGGTAGAAATAATTTGTTTGCTAGTCACAGTGTCGCAACACAAACTTACTTCCAGCATCTGAACCACTCCTTCATGCTCCCTCTTGGCGTATAACTGAGCCTGAGGATTAAAAAGACATTAAAGTCAGTAAAACGTGGGTTGTTTGCTAAAAGAATTCACAACACAGTGAGCTCAGTTAACAATGCTTTATTGGTGCCCAAAGGTTGCCTCCTGCTGGACAAAGCCACCCATTCCCCATAATCAGGCTCAAAGCAGCCTGGGGGACATAAGGGTTTAAAGTTTAGCAAGAAATATTTTAGTCAAATACATAAAGTATAGAAGAGGCTGTGCTTCTTACCCTCTGTAACCGTTTGATTTCATCCTGTTTGAACTTAAGGATAGCCAGTGCCTGCTCATGTTCCAATTCCAGCTGCTGCCTTCGCTCGGCGACCTCTCGCATATGCTGTTCAGAAGGAAACAAATATCAGAAGGCAATTTTCTCCAATAGCATTAAAAAAAAATGATACGCAGAGTATCTGAGCCCAGTGGTACCTTTAGGACCTGCTCTAGGTTCTCCAGTTTGGCACGGAGTCTCTGGTTCTCCTCGAGAACTGAATTGTGTTGAGCAGTCACTTCAGAGAGGTCTTCCCTCAGCTCCTCATTCTCAGCCCGAGTCTGACAAACAACATGAGGAGATAGGAGGATTATAGTTATATATAACATATATAATATATAATATATATATATATATATATATATATATATATATATATATATATATATATGCAACCATTGGTCATCATTCCTCTTTGATTGTCACTTGTCTTGCAGATCTCAGCATTGGTGAGTAAAATGTTATCACAACTAGGGCTGCACGATATGAGGAAAATATGTGGTAACATTGTTGAATATCGCGATAACGACATTACTTGCGATAATTAAACAGATATTGAAGTGTACACAGTTCTGAATTTCTGCCGCTTTCAGTATTCTGCTGAAATAAAAAATGAATTTAAAACAAATGAAACAAATAAAACAACATTCTTTTATTGAACAAATTGAACATTGAATTGAATATAAAAGGCAGCACTAAAAAAGAATGACAGTTACACTTTAAAGTGCAGTTTTCTAACGATATTTTCTTTCAACTCACAAAAAAAACAAAATCGGAGTGTCTTTCGCGATGTGTCGCAGCCTTTCGCGGTGTGTTTATTGTGCCAGTTGATATCACGATGACAATCACAACCGACAGCTACGATTGATGAAGAAAGTCAGAGTCACTAAATAGCAAAGAAAACCCTCTTTTTCCCTTTTACGAGCTTGAAAGGGCAGGAAGACACTGACCTGGTCGAGCAGCTGTGCCTTCCTCCTGAGGAGATCTGCCTCCTCCTTTAGTTGCTCATTTTTGCCTCGCTCATCCTCAAGCTGGCTCTCCTGTTACCAAACCGCAGGACAGAGTTCAGATAAAGCTGAGGAGACCCATGTCCTCCAAGTCATCCTTATGTCCACTACGGTAATGCTTAAACCAGACTGGAGCGGCGCCAGAGAACATGTGAGAAGGAAATACTGAAGCAAGAAGATTGCTTACCAAATCCAGACATCTCTTCTGTCGCTTCTTTACTTCATGCTCAAGGTTTTCACATTCTTTTCTCTTCTTGCTCAGCTCACTTTCCTGAACCGACAATGATAAAAAAGCAAGGAGCGTTACATTGAATCCTTAATCCCCAATCTAAAACTAGATCTAGTTCTTTACATGGTTTTACACTGATTCCTGAATCCCAAATGTAAAACTAGATCTAGTTCTTTAAATGATTTTAAACTGAACAAACTCTCAAACAAAAAGCAGGGTATACTGTATAAGAGCAAAAACACGAAAAAGAAATGATTTGTATTTACATTTGGCAATGCAGAATACATTGGCTTTAGTTCCCGTATTGACCTCTGACACGATAACAATGAGGTATTACAAAGCTTAGCATCCTTTAATTATTCTAAATGCAGCTTACATGCAGGACCAGCATAGGAGAAATCAGCTTATTTCAGCCACAGGACCTCAATCAAGAATTACGGCTGGGAATGTGTGGGGGGAAGCTACACAACAGACAGGCTAATTGCAGACCACCAGCAGCGACTGGAAGAGATACTGTACCAGTGATGACACATTGAGACAATAATGATAATTAAACTGCAATCTGTAGCTCTGATTTGCTTGATTATCCATCAGTCACAGCTTTAAATGTCTCAATAATGTGTATCAAGAAAGGATGTTCTGTTGTATGGTCAAATCAAGACTGTGAAGCTTAACTAACACAACGGCGGCACTGATTGGAACCTAAATGTACTGTCAGCTGTTTCACAATCAACAAAGACTGTTCATTTGTTACGGGTCCCAACTTTTGTTTTTTTTGGATTTGAATTTGGATTCTCCAGTTCTTTCCATTACATTTATTTAGCTGACCAAACCATGTTGATACAACCCAATACAAATTTGTATTTGTATTATTACAAAATAAATTGCCAGAATCATGCAAGTACATCAGTACTATGCAGCATAGTCTAAACCATGCATTGAGGCTATTTTCATGTGCCATGAGCCTGTATTCTTGAAGAAAAGTCCTCAGCCATGCTAGCAGCTCTGTGAGGCTGAACTTAAGCACAACCATGCTCCGAGCTAGATGCTAACATGAGTATGCTATCATGCTGTCAATTAACACGGCACATGTTTAGCAGGCATGGATTTTTACAATGTTGACAATCTTAGTTTAGTGTGTTAGCATGCTAACATTTGCTCATAGCACTAAACATAAAGATAACCTGAGGCTGATGGCTCATTAGTTTTGCAGGTATTTGGTCATAAACCAAATTATTGAACTAATTAAATATCTAACCTGACTATGGTGCTGGATTCAAACTTTGGCGGGGGTTGTTAAAGTTATTACAATTTACCCTCTGGGTACCATATATTTATACTAAATTCCATGGCACTCCATCCCATAGCTGCTGAGGTATTTCAGTCCTGACCAAAGTGGTGGGCCAACCGCCGTCGTTAGAATGGCTAAAAATATCACCTGAGTGATTTCTGGGCCAACATTGTCTCTGGGGGGGGGGGCTCAGCATTTACTCAGCTGAGATATTACACTTTTTCCCCATGAATCACGCTCGATGAAAGAAAACTAGTTAGTCTCTGATGTACGGTAGGGATCTCATAAACAACAAAAGAGAGATAAAAACAGTCAAGCTACAATTTTTTTGTATTTTAACCACGTTTCTTTTTAAACTAAAAAGCCAAAGCTCAAATAAGTTAAGTTACTCCTTGTGCAACCAGAGTGTGTACTCTTAAGTTTCAAATGTAACAATGCACAGCATAACACTCACTAACGTAAATTATATACTTGCACATTCCTTTACTAATTATGCTGGTTTCATCAGGACCTGAGTAAAATGAGAAAGCTGTGTGTGCACATCATTTGTGCATTTAAGGAAACTATGGGAATAACTTTGGAGAAAATGAAAGTAGTACATCTGAACATTAGGTACAACGTCTCACTCACTATCAGAAAACTGCACTACCAGCTTTTCAAAATGCTACGGACACATCAGTGAGAGCGCTGAGGGGCAGTGCAGATATGATCTTAATAGACACGAATCACAGAAAACACAATAAATGCATGTGCACAGCTCAGTGAGGGTGATGAGACATGCACCCGGTTACTGATACTAATGCTACTGTGTAATCAGTTCTCTATTAATGTCCGGAATCTCCATTTTCCATCCTGACAAAGAAAGTCGACACAGAGCTGAGAGGGAATATGTTCTATTTAAGCCACGAGAGACCCAATGTAGAATCAGCAATGTGCTACTCTTCTGTTTCCAGGGGACAAGATCAAAATAATCCCAGCATTACATAACAGATCTGACCATAGTTTTCCCTTCAGTATCAGTCAGCTCAGTCACAGCTCTGAATTCAGGCTTCAGTTTCACATGGAAATGTAAAGTGGATAGCGAGATACTTGCAAGCAGGCACAATATATGCAGTTATTGCTAAGATGTGTGAAGGACTCTTATAAACAACTGTTTGGAGAAAAGATTTGATTTGAAAGCCATGCTGGTGACATTTAGTAACCCTCTGCATTACTAACTCTCTAATTTCAGCAACATCCATAATTGGTACATTCTATTAAATTGTGTTTAATATTATTAAGAGTATTGATAACAAATTGCTTTCTTGAGCAGTTCTGACTTCATAAAAGCAATAGGGGTGGGGAAAAAAACTGATTCACGTATGTATCAAGATTTTTTTTCCGACTTTTTTAAAATCGATTCTTTTCCCCAGAATCGATACTTATTATTTTTTTCACCTAAATATTTTTTGTTTATAAAAGGTACTGCTGACTGCTGCTACATCATATGTGTTTCCAGCAAAACAGATAGGAAGCAGAAAATGCTGAAAATACATGTTACTTCTTTACAAATGAAATAAATGTCATGATGACTACCCATGTATCGTGAAAGAATCATATCGGGACAAAAGCATATCGTCCCAGCCCTAAAAAGCAACATTAACACTGGATTTCATACTGAAATTTAAAAAGAAAAAAACCCTGATGTGGCACGTTAGCGTTGGAAATTGATGTGGTTTGCATGTTGCGCTACATGACAGTGTCATTATGAAATATCAGCAGAGTACAGTACTAGATACTCTCACCAGAAACTGTAGGTGCTGCTCCTCTGTGTGTTCCTCCTTATGGGAGGGGGTGGGGCTAAGGCCCGGTTGGGGCGTTACTTGCAGCCCCGACTCCTCCTCCTCTCCGGGAGTCTTCTCACACCTGGATGGAGCTTCATCTAATACCACACATGGGGTCTCTCCCACAACCTGGCAGGGACAGGGATAATCATTCAGTCAGTCACTTCATATGTACAGAGGTGATGTATTGTAAAAAGTGTTGTACTAAAAAGCTCCTGTTCCTAAATGTATGATTGTTATACTGTACAGTAACACTCAGCGCTACACCCCCACTGTGAGTGAGGGATTAGCAGCAAGCCTCCTTCCCAGTGGTCCAACTACAATCAAAGAATAATCCGGGGGGGGGGGGGAAGAATCCCTCTAGCCTGCAACAGGACTACAACACATTAGCAGAAAGCCTGTTCTTTCTAATTAGGCCCGGTGCAATTACTCAACATCACATTAGTCTGCTTCTCTTACGCTGGATTCTCTTCTTCCCATTGATTTACTGCACTCAAGCAGTAGTATACTTCATGTTAAACATAAATAGATACTGATTTGATTATAGCAAAGACAACGTCGGCAGTATTGACGGCAAAATAGGCAGAATATTTTGTTCTGTATTGAAAGGTGCAATATTTGAAAATCGATAATTATTTATCATTTTTTTTAAATTTCATTTATATCTGCATTTATGTCAAAACCTAGAGACTTTCAAACATCAAAATGTCATTTATTAAATGTATTCATGTCAAAATGACATATGAACATCTTTTCCTATTCTATTTTGCCTGGAAACGCTTCCAACACGCTTGCGTGTCGCGTGAAAAATAGGCGTCGGTTCTATTTCTAGCATGCATGCGTTTTCGGCACTGCTCGAGCCGCGCCTTTGACGTGCGTGTCACACAGGCAGTGAGCAAGCTCTAACCTGTTAACATGGGAGCTGAAAAAAAAACGGACACGCCACGCAGCTGACACGCTCACGGCACGAATCTTGTGTGTAGCCGGCCTTAGCTAATTGCTGTTATACATTCATTTTTATAAGTTGTATGATTTGTCTTACTTGGATCCAGGTGAGGGGGGCAGTCTGACATTGGCTAAAGGTTAAGAGTCAGGAATCAGTGTCTAATTTTAGAGCAAACCGACTTATGCTTGAAGTAGAACTGTGCCAGTGCAGCCAAAGCCATGACCCAATAACTGGATCAAAGGCGCTCTGCCATGTGCTGCAAAGGGGATCTCTCCTTACGCTCTCCTTTCTTCTACATTGTCACTGAAAGACATATCATTCTAGACGTCAGGCACAGTTTCCAAGATTTCTCTGTTAGGACACAGCATTAGGAGACTGTATATGTATATGTACCAACAACAAAACCAGTCACATACACCACCCAAAAAAAATATGACTACACAGTGTTACAGATCAACATTTGCAAAAACATACCGTATGTATAATACTAATTTGTCATTTGTTCCTTGTGATCTGTGCTGTCAAAGTTCCCATTAGATGGTAATTTCTAGGGTTTTAACATAAAACAGCTACCTACCAATTCCCCTTAAAACACTGAATCCATCATGTTGGAGTAGAGATGTTTTGGAGAGACTGAAGGTTATTAGTGAGTTGGAGTCCCATTGTAGTGAAGAAACTGAAACACGACAAGTCTTCGATTGGGTCATCGTTATTTTTAGAAAACCACAAAACTGTTAATAAAAGCAATGAGCATGACAATCATGGAAAAGTTTTCTATCTCCACACCGTTAAATATCTGTTAAAAAGCCTGTTTGTTAAGCATGCAGATGTTGTAGTCTTCTTTTCACATGTGAAGCATCAGGGTCGGTGAAGGTTTGTCATCTCTAAGATGCGTGTTCGAGCATCGTGGCGGATACGGAAGTCAATGTGGAGCTGGTGACCCATTGGGACTGTTTAGCACCAAATCAGTGTCTTGTCTGTGAAGTTAAGTGAGTCTGTCCCTGGTTTATCTTTTGGATAGGAGACCAGACGGTGTTAGTAGTGGTGACGAAAGGCCAGCAGGAGGCACTAATTCCATTGGCCCCTGTACAAAAACAGTGCACGGGAATGAGGGCTTTAAATGAGTGCTCAGCTGATTTTTCTGTTCCCGATTCCTTTTGGTGGTCATTAAAAGGTCCACTCACATCCATCACAAGTGCAGACAGGTGCCAGGCAATCCTAGCATCTTGGCGAAATGCCCACCTTTGTATTTGGTCAGTCATGGTTAAACCAGTCTGTCTTGTGATTGTTAATTAGCTCACTCATACTCATTGAGTGGGGCTGGCTTAAGTGTGTGGAGTTTGCTGCTAAAATCTGGCAGCCACGTGCCAGAGTGGGAGTGACACATAAGTGGTAGCCAAGATAAAATCCCTATGCAAATTTGAACAAACCCCATCCTTTTGAATAATTATTCCACTACTTTTGCAGCTCCTCTCAGTTTCTTAACTACTTTTTCGCAGAAAGTAAACCTGATTCGGCTTAAATACTTCTACCACCGGTAAAGTTAAGGAGAATCTAAACTTGTCATACCATTGAAGGTGTGATTAAACATGCCTACTTAGCAAAAACAGTCCTTGTGTTTACCTTTCTTTCAAAAAGATGAAATATTCTCATACACAGCGACAACATATTATTAGTATGACATACTTTGCTATGAGTCTACAGAAAAGAACAATCCTTTTTTGATTCTAACATGGTTTTGACGGATGGGCACAGAGGGGGAATGTTACATAATGCCTTATTTATACAATGTTGTGAGGAATAAAGGGGCTGTCACAGATAGCATTTGACCAAGTCTTAGGCTTATAGGAATCATTTCAAAGGTTTATGTGCCAAATTACAAACCTGACAAAACGTAGTGTGACCTAGCATGCCTTTAGAGATTTGACTTGGACATAGGGCAGTGTTTAATTCTCTATTCTCATATGGACAATTATCAGAAACAATTAACTGAATCGAATGTCAGTGTTCCAACTAATTTAAATAGCATACTTTTCAAGCAAAAATAGTAATGCAATTTCACATTTCTGCAAGTCCCATACACAGCAGCAAAACTATAATATATTTAGCAACAAAATCAAGACTTTAAGGTTCATGGCACACTGTGTTACTGCTAAATTATTAGCTAAGCAATGTTTTTTATTTGTGTTATTGCATAGTCTAAAATACATGAGCTGAAAGATCATGTGTTGAAGGAGTACAAAAATCTGTTAATTACGGGGGCATTCCTGTACCCACTTCATAGTGGCTAAATTCACCTCATGTTTGTTTAGTAATGTAGTCCCTTTCCATGAGTAGTACTTAAACAGGTATGCAGATTGTGTTTTGGGTTGATTTTGTTCTATGAATTCCCAATAAATATCAAATAATTCTTATCCATTTTGAGCAGCGGTGATTATTTATTTAAGATGATAAATATCTAAATTTATCCTGCAAAAAAGGACAAAAATCATCTTTCTTTTTCATTGACTTGAACCAGTGAAGGAAGGAATCCACAGCAGTTTCATTATTTCAGTGTGTGAAAGGGTGAATCATGTCAGAGCAGTTGTTCAGAATGAGTCCCTAGAGGACCACTCAGCCCATAGATACTGAACAGATAAATCATCCAGTGTATTCGCAAGAATTCTGTGCTTGAATTTGCCTAAACTAGTCAAAAAATGCTATTTATAATAAATTATAAAAACTAGTTGCATTAATATAAAGCTGAATAACATCTGAACAACGATAATAAAACATACCCTCCTTTAAGGGAACATGGTTTAAGGATTGTATATACATAGCAGTCATTTCTCAAAAGGTTTTGGTTTTGTTTGAGGCCTTATATAATAAATGTATAGCTGGTTCCTGACCTCAAATAGCCTCATCAACCCATCCAAAAATGTTACATTGCAGTTAAACTGAACATTGGCTCGTTGATTTCTTGTGTTGCTCGTTCATTAAATATGAATTCTCAACCAAGCAGTCGATGTCACGTGTTGCTATGGTTCAGCTTGAAATCTAATGCATCAGTCCCAGCTTTCAAAAGCTATTTATTAAAATCCATTGAATTCAAAGTGGGATGAACACCACTCACTGAGATATTTGTGAAATTATCATACCAGAATGTTTTATTCATTTTACACACAACAACAAGTAATAATGCCTTTTGTTGCAGCGCAGGGCATTTAAACACACTGCAGACAAATACACACTGTTGCTGAAGCCACTGGAGTCAAGTAAAATAATCAATAAGAATAATCTGGTAGGACGAAAGCTGGTTGCAGCTCGGAGTCAAAATGTGCTGGGTCCATACTTATGACAATGCAATTAGTGACTTACTGACACCGCAAATAATATATCATCAATTACAGCTAACATTAATATTCTACATATTAAAAGGTCCTATGACATGCTGCTTTTGGATGCTTTTATATAGGCCTTAGTGGTCCCCTAATACTGTATCTGAAGTCTCTTTTATATAGGCCTTAGTGGTCCCCTAATACTGTATCTGAAGTCTCTTTTATATAGGCCTTAGTGGTCCCCTAATACTGTATCTGAAGTCTCTTTTATATAGGCCTTAGTGGTCCCCCTAATACTGTATCTGAAGTCTCTTTTATATAGGCCTTAGTGGTCCCCTAATACTGTATCTGAAGTCTCTTTTATATAGGCCTTAGTGGTCCCCTAATACTGTATCTGAAGTCTCTTTTATATAGACCTTAGTGGTCCCCCTAATACTGTATCTGAAGTCTCTTTTATATAGGCCTTAGTGGTCCCCTAATACTGTATCTGAAGTCTCTTTTATATAGGCCTTAGTGGTCCCCTAATACTGTATCTGAAGTCTCTTTCCCGAAATTCAGCCTTGGTGCAGAATTACAGCCACTAGAGCCAGTCCCACAATGAGCTTTCCGTAGTATGTGTCATTTCTGTGTCTGTAGCTTTAAATGCTATTGAGGAGGAGAGAGGGGGGGCAAGGTGGAGGTGTGGCCTTGACCAGCTTGGCATGGGCAAAGCAGAGAAAGGGGAGGTAACCTTGCTCCTTATGACATCATAAGGAGCAGATTCCAGATCGGTCCATCTGAGCTTTCATTTTCTCAAAGGCAGAGCAGGATACCCAGGGCTCGGTTTACACCTATCGCCATTTCTAGCCACTGGGGGACCATAGGCAGGCTGGGGGAACTCACATTAATGTTAAAAAAAGAATTTGCCAAAAAGTGATTGTTGGCTTTTCAGTCGCAGTAAAAAAAAATAAATCATTTATGTGTCCTTTAAAGCTGAATGGGACTGAGGAGGTGTGACAAAACTGATCTAAAGAAATTAACAGTGCATGCACGAAAACATAATAATTCTAAAACAAATAAAGTAAATACTCAAATCCTGCAGCACATGTAAAGACAGTAATAAAATCATTATCAAGACATAGCCTGTTGAAGGATGCAGCCACGTCTATAGTCTAGAGGCCACAGCAGGTGACCCTGCACGTGTTTCTGTAGCTGAGGTTTCCTAGCTTAGAGGCTCACCTCTACTTGCACACTGCTTCACACAGTGAGGTGCCGTTGTGTACACTTGACACTGATGTGGTCCATGTATACTAAAGGATCAAGTACACCTTGGGCCTATGCGTACTAAAGCAGGGTCAGATCCCATTCAGCAGGCCCTGAATGCCATAAGCACATTGGTGTAATCCCTGCAGACTACTGAAACTGGTAACTGGATCACTTCTTTTAAAAGCACCTTAATGGATTGGCCTGGCCGTTGATTTTCTTTTTAATACGGAGCATATCAATGTCCACCAATCAAACGCTCTACCACCCTGTCACTAAGTCGGCCTGTCGAAATTCTACAACTAGAAGCTCCAAAATATGACTGTTATAAAACCGTGTTTCTGACAGGCTGCCCTTGACTAGGCCTCATGCATGTCCCGTCTTTCTAATTTGTAAGAAAGTGGCAGTCCATCACAGACATGCGTGGGATTTAGCACAGGATTTACTGAAATGATATTAAAAAACAACAGCTATGAGACCTAAAAGAAAAATCCCCTGAGCTGCGAGTCACATTGTTATACTAACATGAGGCATTTAACATACTAATAATCTTTCAGAATAAGCGGATGATTTTAATATCTAACACAAATGCAACACTCGCTGCCTTGAGTCAGTTCTCTCACACTCCTGATTCGTCATGACACCGATTAGTTTTCAGTGTTAGGTCTCAACTTTGAGTTCTGCACGGCTTCAGGCTCACATCCAAGCAGACACATATGAGGTTAGCCAGGGAGAACTACAGTGGAGCAATGCAACCGACACACAGGGACAACAAAACTCAAAAGATGACCTACCCCTTTCGTGTGATCTGTGGCAACGTCAAGGCTTCTCTTGGCCTGCTAGTTATCCAGAGCAGGGCAAGATAGAAAAGTCTTTAGTGCGGCTGGGAGTCTTACCTACCACCCAAAACCCTCTCACCGCTGCCACAGCAACAGAGAGCGGATTACTGGACTGTACCATTCCGTTGTTAGAGGGGATTAGAGTTCACACAACATGGCCCCTTTCTGGGTGTGCGCGTGCCATTGGGAGTGCGTGTGTGCGTCCCACAAACGAGAGATTACCACAATCGGCATTCTCATTTGAGCTTCACAGGCAGAGAATTTACTCTACTTCACAGGCAGTGGAGAATTTTTCCAAAAATAAATAAGATGTTTGCTTTTAAGTGGTGTAAACCGATATTAATACACAGACATTGTATCTCTGAAAAGGACACCGTTTAAACAACATTTTCCCCTATTACAGGTGTGTGGATAACTACATTTAAAAAAATAATGCCCTTTCTGCATTGTGTAACCTATTCATCTATTCATTATATATAGTATGTGCATTTCTTAACTTAATTGCCAGTGACTTATATATCTGCGCATCACTTCACCGGTAAATGACTGTTTCTGTGATCTAGAAAATCTGTATTAAATAAAGAGAGAATCAGAGCGTGTGACTTTGGTATCTTTGATCAGGCCTAAGTTCAAGACAGGGAATCATCTCATTATGGCTTGTGGCAGATTAGTAACCGCACTAACGACAAGCCATTATATAACACTGCACAACAGCATCAGTGCCAACATAAACATACACCAGGTTTTAGAAAAACTCAGTGGGCTGAATTTTGCATTACCAAACAAGGTATACTGGCATCCAAACTGTACTGCAGTACCAACACCATCAATAGTCAGTATAAAAACATGACCTGGTCTGTGTACGTTTGCAATCACATACTTAACCTCAATTAAGATAAGCAGCATCACCATACCAGTTATTGCACCTTTACACTGACTTAGATACAGTAGATGCATCATTTTGCTCTTATTTAAAAAAAAAAATTAAAAAAAAGTTTCCCACTCCACAGCAACTATGATATACTTTGCTTAGCCACTGCTTTTTTGGTATCATGTACAGTTGATTTGTCATCAGATTTAGTGTGCATAGACAAGGTTCTCTTATTAAAATCGCTTAAGACCAACAGGGGTCAGCATAGAGTTGTGCTGTGCTCTGATATGAGGGATGATTTTACCTTCTCTTCCCCCTCCTCTTCCTCCTCCTCCTCCTTCTTCTCCTCCTCTTCCTCAATTTCGCCACACTTCTCCGGGCCACCGGGGTCGGGACTATGGTTGTGCTGCTGTCTGGATGATGTGACTGACAGCTGCCTTTGGAGCCGCAGCACCTCCCTCTGAGACTCCCTGAGAAGCCTCTCAAATTCCACTCTGCCAGATGGAACAGGGGAGCCCTACACACACACACACACACACACACACACACACACACACACACACACACACACACACACACACACACACACACACACACACACACACACACACACACACACATCAAAGACCGCCATAACACAGTAACGTCATCAAGTCAGCATATTATTGTAGGACTGTGCAATTAATCGGTGATCAAGATTTCCACTCCTAATGATCACAACAAACTGTGTAATCAAGAAAAACTATTCTTTTGCACATTACGTGTTACAAGTAAACTCGTAGTGGGAAAAAAAAGAATGTTCAAGCGTGAAAAGTATTAAGGGAAATTGGTTCAGTTGGTGAAAAGGTGTTTTCACTGTTGATTTATTTAACCGTTTCACTGTTTTTTAAGTTCAAGAAATGCAACATCTTTCCAAAAGTCAATGAGTAATCATGTTAAATAATCCCGATTTCAATATTGACCAAAATAATTGTGATTATGATTTTTTTTCCATAAATCGAGCAGCCCTACATTATTGGTACTCTAACTACTCTAACAGTTGTTGACATTTTCAAACTGCATGCCAAGTAATAACGGATTCAAAGACTGCTAATGTAGAGCCGGACTATTTTTCTTGCAATTTAGAACTGGATTAAAACCACTCTAAAATTGTGTTTGATAAATCCCAACAGTAGTAAATATAGTATTTAGAGAGGAAACTGCTGGGTTAGATTCTGGGTCATGGACATAAAATAAATATCAGTCATTTCATTTGATACATTATATCTAAACGTTCCCATTCAAGTTGAGAACACCACCTCACCCTCCCGCCTTGTCACCCTTATCACATAGTGAGAAATGTGCTGAGTTTCAACATGGGATCCAGCACAGCCACTCTCACACTAGATCAATAGACAGCTTACCCTGTAAGACCCTTCATTATTAAACCAGATTAAAACAGATGTTAACATTTAGGAGAGTTAGCTCTTAACTCACTGGACCAGTAATTAAAAACAGGCACTTAGAAAGGCAGCCTATTCCTGCACTGTCATCTAGTTATCAGCAGTGACCAGGCAGTGACGCAGCCTTTGTAATAAGGGTTTAGGTGGGAGGGGGGGTGGGGGGGGGGGGAGTTAGGATGAGTAGTACCCATGTTGTCCAGCAGATGGCGAGCTTGTGGCAGGGATGATGAGTAGGGTTTCAATGGAACGCTGAGGCAAACACTTGGAAGATCAATAAAGATCAGAAATAAGTTAAGAAGAGCGGTGGTCTATACTGTGAGCCCAAGTCCAAATCGGTGACCACAGTTCAAACTAGTTTCTGAGGAGTTAGGGTTAGTCTGTGGTTTATAAATACCTTGGTGGTGCCCAGGCGTGCCTCCAGCTCTCTGCACTCTTGCTGTAGGGCAGCAATCTCTTTGTCCTTAGACAGCAGTGCATCGGCATGCTGGGCAAGATCACGAGCTCGCTGACGGGCAAACGCCCTCTTGTACTGTTCCACTGACCCGGGCCTCATCAGTGACGGGGAATTCACCTTTACAAGTGCAAGAAGGAAATATGTATTAATGACCAGAAAGGTTTTCATAGAGGTAGACGGTTTTAAACTTTAAAATGACTTGGATTCATCAGAATATATATATTTTTTGAACTTTTACATGAACCAAGCTCTTTTAACAGTATAAAGTCTTATGGTGGTATGCAGGAATGACTGCTGTAGATGTCCGGTATTGGTAGGCGGTGCGGTACTGTCCTGCTGAGGACAGTGGTTATAGTCAAAGATCAGTAATAAACAGCTTGAAAATCATACAATATCAGACAGGAGCAGCAATATAAACCAGGGTTTTCCCTGCCAATATAAGGCCCAGCACCCAAGCTGTTTTTTCAGTGTTTTGTGAGGAATGTATGGCTCTCCCTTTGGCTACAAGCAACACCAAATAGAGAAGTAAACCAACACAGTTTACTTTAAAAAAAAACATAATTAGGCCTAGATTAGGTCCAAAAACAGGAGTTTA
Source organism: Sander vitreus (assembly GCF_031162955.1). Taxonomy (NCBI): domain Eukaryota; kingdom Metazoa; phylum Chordata; class Actinopteri; order Perciformes; family Percidae; genus Sander; species Sander vitreus. The sequence continues at coordinate 23,076,560 of NC_135867.1, forward strand.
TAAATGCGGCCGAGCTCTTACAGGTCTTTAAACTTTTTGTTGGTGTAGATTTATCAGAGCTACATTGCTCTGCCCTTCAGTGAGCAGCAGGAGGTGAGGTGGGGGAGAGGGAAGGTCCCTCCCTCAGTCTGGTGAACAGGTGCACTGAGAATACACAGCAGCCATGCGATTTATGTTGCATATATTTTGAAGAGGTATTACATCTCAAGTAGTCTGGACCAATGAAAGTACATTTACAGGACCTGATGTCAGGCTTTGGCCCTTACCTTCCGCTCTCTGTGTTGCCGTTCTCAAAATCCCTTCGCCACGGGAAACGACAACAAACATCGAGCTATCAAGCTACACGCTGAAAATGGCAAGTTTTGAAGAAAATTTGGATTGTGCAACAAGACAGGCCTGCTTGGTTCTTTCGGAGAATGATTGTAAAGATTTACAAAGAATATGTTTACAGCATTTACTATCTAACTGGGACGTTTTGGGACCGATTGGTGGGATTACTGTGGAAGAAGTACACACGGAGATACACTGGTAAGTGCAAATTATGTTAAACCATGTATCCAGCTAATTTAAATAGGTCACATGACTGTATTGTGTGATAGCTAACTTCATTTAATATTGTATGTGGCGTTTTCTTTTGCGGGGTGCAAATGTTTCACCAAAAGAAGTTTCCTCCCGAGACTATTTTGCAGAGTGACTGTCTCTGCGTCCGGAGCTTAGCGCCGCCCAAGACGATTGTGATTGGTTTAAAGAAATGCAAACAACCCAGAGCGTTTTTTTTTCCTCCCCCAGAATGTAGGTCTGGTGTAGCCAGGCCTTACTCCACAGCGCTGTGGGGATAGGTCTGGCAATGCAAGACTACATATCAAGAGACTTCCTACTAAAATCTGCAGCGATTCTATTAAATTATTCAATAGGGTGCTGGTATTCTATTCAACTAATTACCAAACATTATGGTGATGTGGTGATTTGGGTGGTGGTGCTTGATAATGAGTCACTCCCCAGCATTTGGGTCACAGTAAGGAAAAACGCAGTTCGCTATGCAACGGTTAGTAGTTAGTTATTTTATTTGTGCTGTATACCACTCTGAGGTTGGCCTCCTGCAGTTTTCGAGCCCTCTCTTCCAGCCTCTTAGCAAGAACAGACAACTCTGTGTTCTTTCTCCTCAACCGCCTGACCTTCTCCTCAGTCTCTGGGGCGCTGCTCTTCCGCTAAACACATGGGAAACAAATTTCATCATCAGACGCCTGCAGCAAATGCTAACACAAACAAGAAAGTCACAAAAACAATTATTCAGGACAGCTTATTAATGGTTTGAAGAGGGATTCAGTGGTAGATGTCCTAGTTTTATATCATCTGCTTGTGTTATTCTTCTTTAAATTCAGAAGACACATGGGCAAAATTACAAGATAATTCTCTATTTATAAAATGAATAACAGCAAGTAACCAACAATGCACTTTTAAAACGTGTTGTTCGTCGTTTCTGTGCACCTGCCCTACTTTCTAGGAAGCCTTCAGTCAAGACTACAAACTCTGTTATTTTTAGTCTTACCAGTAGGCCATTCTCCTCCCTCAGTGTGGTACAAGTCTTTTCCAGCTCGTCGAGGGCTCGCAAGAGTTCAGAGTTCTGACGCACCAGGAACCCATAGTCAGTACCATTCTGAAAAACAAGCACAACACAGACATATGCAGAGTTTACCAACTACTGGCATTTTTGGGGGGGTTTTAGAAAACACCATGAAACACAAGAGTATCCGTTTCTTTTAGAGTGAAAGAGGGAGCGAGTTACATTTGTCTAGAATTGCTTAAATCGTGTTCCATCTCTGAGTTACAGAAAAGCCTCCCTCAGCCAATGTTTACATAGTGCAAGCTAATAGTGGCTGACAGATGACAGCCCATTGAAAAGGCTTTTCATTAGACCAACTCAATCAGCCTACCACTGGCACTGAACACCTATTACACCACCCACTAACTCAGCATAAGAGGAAGCAGAGCTCTGCTCTCATATTGAGCTATGGAGGGAAAGAGCAAGAGAGAAGACAAGAAAAAAATAAAAAACAATGAAGAAAGGCAATAACACAGTATTCTGACACTTTCAATGTTTACTCATTTTGTTATTTGATATTTATTATAAACATGCTCTTCCTTGCAGATTCTCTCAAGCGCTTTCAAATTAGACAGGAATACTGTTAACTGTGATCTTCAGGTCTCCTGAAATAAGCATTTGTCTCAGGCTTCAGGTCTTAGAGTGACAGACTGTGATAACTGTGATTATCACAGTCTGTCACTGTGATTTTTGGTGAGAAAGGTATCAAACTATTTCCCAAAAATACCTTCCAAACCCAGTGTGTATTTAGTGACTGAAGCCACTTCAGATGTACTGAAATAAATACACATTATAAGATTTTATAGCAGTTTTATATAGTGTAATAGTCCTGGGTTTGACACAAATTAGCGTGTTTTGTTGTGAGCTATTAGTGAAGGGACAGCTCAGTAGATGTGGCAGAGTGTCAATGTGGTGATCAAGACTGTCATTGGTGTTTGTCATCCATGTGGAGGAAACCTGGAAGTGGTAGAAACCTCAGATTGGTCTTTCATCTGAATGGAAAGGATGGCACCCTGCCTTTTGTGACAGGGACGCTCTAAATGAGCCCTGAGGCTCAGAGGGAAGGGTTGAGAGTAGAACTGGCACACATGAATGTACAGTAATGGCTGCAGTGAGAGCAGATGGACAGACAGGGTGAACACATAAGCTGGAGGTAAGGGGAGGGTTTGTCCTCAGAAAGAAAAGAAGACGGTAATACTGCCTCATGTTACCTGTGGTCAGCTAGTCTGCATGTACCCACAGCTACTCGGTATCCACAGAGAGATGAAGGAAAGTGTTTCTCCAAGTGCCTAGACTGTGGGAGACCACACATCTCAGCACAACAAAAGCACACAGATGGCTCCACATGTGAAACACCGGTAAACCTGCCTCCATAATACTCTGGGGATCTCTGCCACAATGACATGTGTCTAACGGCACAAAAGACTAATGTTACGTTAAACATCCTGATGACATGGTGCTGTATAAAAATCATGTGACGTCTTGTGGGATTATGTTGTCATGGTAACAGCAGATGATGGGGGATCTGGTGGCTCCCTGGAGGGGTTTTAATGCTACTGTACCTGTTATTTAAAACTAACGACCAGCTGTTTACTAAACCAGCAGCTGAGACTCCAATTCATCTTCCAGTACTATTGTGATGGTACCATTGGACATCCTATCCTATGGTTACAATCTAGTGCCAGAAAGACCATATGTTTTCAGGGTGAGACCATACAGACACAATATTTTGACTGAAATCATTAACACATGATCTGTTGAGAAGCCTTGCATTTGTTTGCCTCCGCCAACCAAGAAAGTCCCAGTTTACATCCATTTCTTTCCAGACTCATATATGTAGTGAAGACTTTGAAGAAATTTAATAAAAAAGGTATTAAGTGTATTTTTTGGCGACACATGGATGCTTTAGACACATCTTCAACCAGACAGCACAGTACATCTATACAATCCCCAGTTTTAAGATTAGTGTTACTAATTCAGTACCTGACCAAATGTCTCCCCTTCTGTTCCTGAGTTATGGCGTTGACTAATGGCCAGAAAAGTGTTTTTGCAGAACATTAAGATGTCATAGTGAAGTTGACCTTTGACCTTTTGGATATCAAATGTCATCATTTTATCTTATTAGACATTTATGGGAAATGTTGGCATAATTAGCGTAGGAATTCTTGATCATTTTGTGATGTCACATTATTGACTTTGACCTTTGGCCTCCAAAATCTAATCAGTTCATCCTTGTTTCCAAGTGCACATTTGTGCCAAATTTGAAGAAATTCCCTCCAGGGGGTCCTGAGATTAGGCGTTCACAAGAATGGAAATGGACAGACCGACGGACAACCCAAAAACAAAATGCCTCCGGCCACAGCTGTCGCCGGCACAGAGGCATAAAAAGAATACATAAAACTGTAGAAGTAGTAGCATGGGATATAGCATGCATAACTATAAAAGGAAAATCACCCGGCCATGGCCACACCCACGGCCGTTTCCCAAAATAAGAGCATGTTTTAAGTACATTTCCAACACTGTCTAAATTAGTTGTGAAAAGCTTGCAGTCAAAGCAAAGATGTGATCACTATTTGACACTGTAGGCAAAAAAAAGATGCTTCACGGACGACATTTATAATCAATAACGGCAGTGACTCAGCAACTACATTCTCTTAAACTTGAATGTTCTCTTTGGGCACATCTTGGCGTCAGCTAAAATACTGTGAGACTAAATGTCAGCTCATTATTTTGGTTAAGCATGACTGCGCATCAAACATTCGACAAGAAAACTACGGAAGCTTTTTTACCACTTCACAATGAAGTTATTATAGATTTCCTTGAAATCAAACCCCAATTTTGAAACCATTTCTCGTTGGCATTGGGAAATTCTAACACGGGGTGACATTTATTGTGAAGAAGCCAGACATTGTTTTCTATGTAATTTTGTTTGCAAGTTTAACAGAGGGCTGCCAGAGAGAGAGAGACAAACCCTATACTACAGTGTGTGAGAATCTCTTCTCACCCTCCTTAGATGATGCATTGGGGCACATAGAGAAGCTGCACACAAAAGTGTATAGCTTGTCATAAAAACCTATGAACAGCATTTCATGACCCGGCCATTTGCTTTGTTGATGATACATTAATTTTTCAGGGACGCTGCTTATTCAACTATCTTAGTTTGATTAATCTCTTGCACCATGATGTTAGGGATAAGGGAGTGCTCCAAGTAAAAATATCTGGTAAATTCTTAAAATCTATTCAAATGTGATGTTTCTTGTTTTCAGTGTGAATATAGCACATTTTTTTAATCATTTAAAAAGCATAAATGTCCCCTCACAGTAAGAGGGTTCCAGGCCCTTCTGTGTGGGCTTTCTCTGGCTTCCTTCCGCAGTCCAAAGACATGCAGGGGTTTGGTTAATTGTTGACTCTAAATTGCCCGTAGGTGTAAATGAAAGCATGAATGGCTGTCTGTCTCTATGTGTCAGCCCTGGGACTGACTGGCGACTGTTCCAGAGTGTACTTCTCTGTCAGCTGGCATCGGCTCCACACAACCCTAACAAAATGACACTGTATTTAAGCACCAGATTAAAATGAATACTGTAGCCAGAAAAATGAAGATTTTCCACATAATGTAGAGTTTTCCTTACAGTTGAGACACCTGCATTCCACCAGAACGGTTGCCTGCATCTCATCATCTACTCGGTTCACTGTGTCTGCTTCTCTGTATTTTAGACTGATCTGCTGACAATATCCCGAAAAATCACGATCATTTTCAATCAAACAAGGAGAAATCAGTCAGCTAACCTCAGTGCTTAAGTCAATAATTATTGTTGCTGCTTGATAATAAAAGGCCTTTCAGGGGTTTACAAGTTTGGTTAAGTTCATTATTGTCCTGCATGGGAGAATTGGTTTGCAGCATTGGAAAAACAGATCTGTTAGACAAAAGTAGCACACAGTAGTAGGAACAAGTAAAAAACAATTCAATCAGGTAAAATCAATAAATCGGAACAAGTTCAACAGTGAAAACAATACGAGAAAAAAGACAGAGATTGTCTTTTTTTGTAACTACGAAGGGTACAAAATTAAGGAAACAGGAAGGTCTGAAGACCAGTGGAAAGCTTTTAACATGAAGCTGCAGCACAAAGTGTTGAGTTTGCCGTCTGCTGTTAGCACAGCAGCAGACCTGACAGCTCTGATGGGACAGCAAAGGAAAGTGGATCAGAAAACAGTGAGGCTGTTATCTCTGAGATAATGGTTAGAATAGAAATTAAGAACTGAAACAATCCTCCAAACTACAGCCAGTCCTACTGTATGATAAACAGAAGGTAGAAAAGTACTCAAAAACTGAATGTAATTAAGTATATAAAAATGCGTAAGTAGTATCATGGCAATGTTAGAGGTGACACACCACCACAGGATGCTATTATTAACGTATCCTATGCCAAGCCAATGGCAAAAGGACACAACACCACCAAATGACATTGAAGTGACGCTCAAACAATAAAACTAGCAAAAACAGTTGCAGCCAAAATACGTTTTCAGATTTGAGCAGTTATGTTGCCTTTTCTACACAGAAAACATCCTTTAATGTCTCAAAGAGAGTTAGCCCCAGCTCTCAGATGAACCTGTGTGTCCTTGAGTTATTTTACCATCAGTTAAAAGGGAGCCGGTCCCAATGTCCCAGTCTTCCTCTCAGGGCAATGATGCTAAAGCCCAATCAATTACCTCAAAGGAAGGCCAGCCAGAGTGAACTCAGCCTCCGCCTGCCTCCATTCTGATTCTAATTATCTTGGAGTCTGTCCATGTCTTGTAACTGTTCCCTGGGAATCACACGGAAATACACCGGAGGCCTTTCTTTAGGCATGAGGTAATGCTGGCTTCTTACAGACTGCAGCTTCTCTTGCTGCCACAGAAAAGGGCTGCAGGTGGTGAGGTCCACTCAAGGCCGCAGTATTAGCATTCAGCCAGTGCTCCTCTCTCGCAGCAGTGCCGTTTTCATGTGGGCCTGGCTCAGTAAGCGAGGCAGATGTAACTCAGTAGCAGGAGGGCAGGGGTCTTCACACAAACGTCTGTCAGGAGAGCCTTGGGCAGGACAGACGGGCCTAATGGGTCTGCAATCATCATGGATACAAGCAGACAACTGAAGGGAGTGCTGATTATAAAACCCACAGTGCACTGACACTGCTTACCATGATGCTACCATCTACAGCCTGCAGGGCCTGGAACACATCATCACGTACCATACTTTAAGCATTTCATTTTTTATTTATCATTCTCTTATATCAATAGCGGCCAATATGGGAAAGCTGATTATTCTATTTGACTGTGAAGATGGGGAAAAAGTTTTTCTTTGCATCCATAACTTATTAAGTAGGAAATCATCCGAGATTCAAAGTAAGACATGGTTAAGCAATATGTAAAAATAACTGCACAGTTAGCCAAAATGTCCCATTCCTATCATAGTCCTACTGACTGATTTTGCTGTGAGAGCTATTGTGTGACTGCAGCTGATAAAAACAGGGTGGATGAGCTTCACTGATTGCTGGTGTGAGATATATTGTGCTGTAAAAAAAAAAACCCTCTTTGGCATCTGGGTCAGATTTTCATGATAACACGATTGTCTGGTGCTTTCTCTACCTAAGAAGAGGAGATGAATCACTTTGTGCTTTCGGGGTCCGTAAAACTGCTTTTCAGACAGACGGACGCCCCTTTCACTTTAACCTACAGTGACACTGGATTTTCTGTATGTGTGAAAGACACTAATCCAGATAATCAAACCAAACAATGTTGCACGTTCCACTTCGGAAAAGGACTATGCTTGTACTCAAAACTCTAAGTATACCCACCGAAGGACAAACTCTACCATCACATAGCTGTCACAATTTGGCAACACAGCAGGTGGTTCCAGCACCAACATATGTTACTGGCCTTGTTAGTAAATGCAACTGGAGCAATGCAGAGTCACTGTGATCTGATTTTTAATAAAATAAAGTTTTAAAGGTCTATCCAAACAACTTGACTTAAGTACTAAAATAAAAGAGTAACATTAAAGAGAAACGTCAAGAGTGATTTGTTACTAATTATCCACTGGCATTTTCTATACAGCATGTCTTATAACAAGCTGACACAGAGAAGACTGAGCTCTGTAAAGAGAGAGCAGGCTGAATTGGCTCTCGGTTATCTGGGTCAGTTAGTGTTTTATATGCCTCTAAGGCCAAATCAAAATGCCTTTGGGTTTTATGGAATTCATTTCATGCTTGGGCATCTTATTGCAAGCTCTAAAGCAGAGAAGAATCACAAACACCACCAACACCATGGATAGATTAAGAAACAAATAGATATAAACCAGTCTATTATGACAAATACATTGGCCATTCTTGCTGTATGACGAGGCTTATATTGAGCTTATAAAAAGAATATCAATGTGAGGTTAAAAGAAGAACTCAGACAGCGTGAGATATACAGTAAACAGTTACTGAGTTACTGAGTCAAATGTGGAAGTCATTTAAAAAAAAAAATGCAACCAAATATAGAAACACGCTGCCAATACAGAAAAATCTACCACAGAAAAGCTGACACACAGAACACAACAGAAATTAGTGAAAAACAGTTTAATTCATTTAATAGAAACACACTAATGTTGCACATTTCTTTCGTTAAACATTCTGATTGCATGATATAGAGTTGAACTGGTAAGGTAAGCTAGTAATCAGCTGTAACACAGCTGTAACACAGCTGTAACACAGGCTAACTAGATTAACAGCCAAGTATCTGAAATAATATCTGAACACTGTAATGCAATCCCAACGTTAAAAAGGAAAATCAACTTGCAGCGTTTGCTAATTTTCCAACAACACTAACAGTTAATCAATTACAGTACCTTCATGAGCCACAAACCATGGCAGCAAATAACGTGTCCCAGGTGTGTCCGGGTATGTCCATCATTTTTTAGTGTCCCCTGGAAACGTCTGTTTGTTTTTCTGTTGTGTTCTGTGCGACTTGCAGTAAGCTTATTAACTTTCGAACTTTGCAGCATTTTTTTTTTTTCTTCATGGATTGTCAAATTGGTGAAGATGTTTTTTTTTTCCTTCTATTTGCTTGCGTTTTGTATATTTGCATGTGTTTTTGTTCATTTGCAATGCATTGAGCTTTCAGGGCCACTGTACATTGTTCTGTTTATTTTTTCCTGACCTACAAGGAACCCCCTATCTCCACTGTTTTATGGGATTTCCTGTATCACAAAGGGTAAGCTATTAAAATGATTAATGGGAGGTTTCTTTCTGATAAATGAAAATGCATGACATATATTTTTGCAATGCTGATGAGTATATAGCGTATTTGGCAGAAGAAAAAGCTGAAAAATAATACAACGTCAGGAAACGACAATAAATGTAAATACAATTTAAAGGCTATAAGGAAAGTAGAAGAGACACATATGGGGAGCAATAGAAGACTTTGGCTACCTATCAACAAAGATTTGAATAGATCATTGAATGTTCGATTTATTCTTATATATTCATAAGGTCCCACAACCAGATTATCCTTTTGTCTGAGATCCAAGGCGAGCTTTTGTAAGGCGTATGTAAATGTCTACAGTCTGGTTTCACAGAAACGCCAACATCAGCATTATTAGCTGACAGCTAGAAATCCCCCACTATAAGCCTCTAAGGAGCCGGCAAGACAAAGACACAGACATGCACATTGGCACACACAGACAAAAGCACACGTTTTGCCATTACTAACTCTTTGTTGGACATGATATTTGACGTGGCAGTATTAAAGCCGCATCAGTTTGTATCACAACTGCAACCCAAGCAAATCAATATACAAAAAAACGGTATCAATTATAGATTGAAACGTGTAAAAAAATATGAAAACCTTTATTTACACTGGTTCAGTTGTTGCAAGTGTTCTTCTACCATTCCCACAGAAAAAACACAAAGCTTACTTACTGGTGGAAAAAAGGATAGGAATTTCTGATAATATGATAATCATTGTTTTTTTGTAATGTGTCTCTGTACAACTACTACTGGAGGCAGCTTCTTTCAGAGCGAGCTTGTGACCGGGAGGTTGTCGGTTCAATCCCCAGACCGACATGATAAAAATCTGGGTGGGGAAAGTGAAAGAGCAGCGCTTGTCCCTCCCTCATTACCACCACTGAGGTGCCCTTGAGCAAGGCCCTTAACCTCCAACCTCTCCAGTGGACCTGCTCAGTGGCCAGCAGATCGGACTGGTTGTACCAGGCATCTTCCAGGTATGAATGTGGAACTGTGTGAATGTGATCAGGGCGTTCCTGCAAAACAGAGGTTTCCTCTCAATGAACCTTCCCTGAATAAATAAAGGTTAAAGAGAGAGATGAACACGTGTATTTTAAATGTTCTTCAGTTTCTGAAATATAACTACTGTGAGAGCTTCTGGAGTTAGGTTATGATCATCCTACATTTTTCTAATCTGGCTTTTGATGATTAATGATTCATTTTTATAAAAAGCACCGTACACAATCTGCAAGCACTTTTGTTTCACTGAGTTTCATTCAGCAGTGTCACGCAGAGGATTGGCATGAAGGAGGCAGTCTGCTTAATCTGGAAATGTGCCTTAATTAATCCAGACCTTGTCAGCTCCCAGCAATAATGGAAGGGAAAGGCCTCCTCCCATAGACCCAACCCTCAAACACCACATGGTCAGAGAACTGACTCCTGAACACAGTTATAATTACCAGCAGAGGCGAGAAACAGAAATACTATAACCAGCAAAGACAGGCTATGGCAGCCCGTCCACTGAAGTGGATCCTAATGGACTTCACAGTATCAGTGAAGAGTTACAATTTAGAGCAAAATCAATGTCGCTTTTTATCTCCTACAGTACAACATCAGTGGTTTTCTAATGAGGTTTCCTGAACTGCCCTGTTGTCAGACATCCTCAAAAAGACATGAACAAAGTTCAAAAATGAATCTCTTTTGATATTCTACAACAGAGAATACTTTGTAGTCTTTTTTATTTCACTCTATTACCACATACACATTTTGTGGTTCAACGCTCCACTGTTTTTGGATTTGCCGGTGCAACAAATACTCAGCCATGTTTGTCTTCAGTGCTCTACTACATATGATTTCTATAGGCTTTCCAAGAATGCGTTTTGTTCTAATTACTATGCACAATGGTAGAAATATCCACTTTATTCCTAGGACAACAAACTAGGCTGAAGGTCATTTGAGATAATAATAACAATAATAATAATAATAATAATACATTTAATTTGTATAGCGCTTTTCATGGACTCAAAGTCGCTTTACAGGGCAGGGTACAAAACAAAACAAGATCCAGGCACAGATGAAAAGGGAGGGGGGGTGGGGCTACGGATAGGCAGAGGTGAAGAGATGGGTCTTGAAGCGGGACTGGAAGATGGTGAGGGACTCAGAGGTGCGGATCTCTTGAGGGAGGGGGTTCCAGAGCCTGGGAGCTGCCCTGGAGAAGGCTCTGTCCCCAAAACTGCAGAGGTTGGACTTGTGGATGGAGAGGAGACCGGCTGAGGTGGATCTGAGGGACCGTGAGGGTTGGTAGGGGGAGAGGAGGTCAGTGAGGTATGAGGGGGCCAGATGGTGGAGGGCTTTGTAGGTGTGGACCAGGATTTTGTAGGTGATCCGGTGGGAGATGGGGCATTGCAAAAACTTTATTGTTAGGAAACCGGGAGGCTGCAGTGGTCTCAAACAAAGCAGAGATACTGTATATCTATATATCTATATATATTACATATGAAAAGAACCACAAAGCTGTTTGTGGCCCAAGGTATTTATTTTTTTTTTAACAGCAGCTCTCCCTATACTCATATATAAGTCATGAAGAAGCCCTCTTAAGTGTCCTCTCAAATCCCCTCCTGTATTTATCACAACTCATCCCCCCGGGGTACCTGACGGTGACAGATTAGGTGGTCTCGCTTGCTGCGTTAGAGAACAAAGAACCAACATGAGACACCCCTTTACTCCCCCCAGGCATCCAGCAATCTACCTCTACCACCTCATACAGACGTTGTCTGGGTGAGGTTGTGCAAAAATGAAATGCACTGTCTGGAAATGCTTGTTGGTGCCTTGTTCCCTTCCCTATGTTTAGAATATAAGATGTGCATACATTTCAGCAGATAACCTTTTATGTGCTATGAACTATGATCTAGTTTACATCCAGGGATGGGGTTTCTTATCATTAGAGTCATGTCACCATGTATTCTTATGTAGCAATGGGCTAATTCAACTGCTATGCCAGTCGTGATTTTACACTCAATCTAAGTTACGAAATCAACACAGAAGCCATGGTAAGTATGTTTTAGCATCTGCAATACATGGCAGACGTGACATTAATTACGATCAGCCTTCAGATCTTGTCTCCATTATGACTTGGAGCTTCTTTCTTACAAAGCCATAACAACGCTGCCCTACCGACACAGGAATTAAAAACCATACTAGCACGGCTGCCTCATCATCTCACAGTCCACAAATAAAAATGGCACAATCCCCCGAGCCTCCGAGGGCTTAACAAGGTGTCAGACATGCAGAGAACATCTGGTTATTTTTAAAAAGTGAAAAGATGAACAGAAGGAGGGTTCGCCGGATTATTCCATTTAGTGCAGTGTCAGCAGAAAATGGAGAGAGGAGACAGAATGTAGTGGGGGTGATTTGTTTCTCCCCCGACCCTCCACAGGTTTAACCATGAGAGCTTCAAAAGAATAGACCTTAATCTTGTCAAAGAAAATTGCATATGCATATGAGCCCCTCGACCCCTCGCTATCACACTAGCAACAGCTTAATTTGTGGCCTAGCACAACAGACACACTTAGAAATGGTTTCAGTGAATCTGCTTTAACATTTAAAACCACATTGATCATCTTAATAGGACAAATATACAATATTTGGCATTATTCATCCTCCTATCCACAACACTGCTTTGCTTATACCCTACAATGTAATATTAAATTACAAGACTCACGTATTGAATATTGTATTTCTCCAAAAACACACATTTTGAAGTTCATGTTGGTTCATTTGCTAGAAAAGCAGTATTAAAGAGAAACTAAAATTGGCATTTAAGTACCTTTGGCAGCATCTGTGTAGTGGGTACAAATTCATGTGACTGAGGTTAAACTGCCTTTGTGAACTGAAGCTTTGATAGAAACAATCAAAAATGACAAATATGGGCACACCATTCAGCCAGTTTCATTCCACAGATTGGGCTGACCTCCACAAACTACAATGCACTCAGCCAGAAATGGAAGTGCATAACATTAATTGAAAAAATGCTTCCAACCGGCCCCACAAGGACCGTGTCAGTGTCCCCATTCTTTAATGTTGCCAAAAACCCTCCTCTTACTCTGTCATCGCTGCAGTTTTTCCCCAGCCAGCATCTCGTCACCACAAGCTCACTGATAAAGAGCTGGTAAATTCCCCCGGATGTTTGCATTGTAGAGACAAATTCTTAGTGAACACCGGGAATTCCCGTTCCTGTATCACCAGTGCTGTGCCAACATCTTACCGAAATAGTGAGTTTGATGTAATAGCACTCTAAATGACTGAACACTATCATACCTGTGTTCACTCATGACGCATATACTGTACATTTAACATATTCATGAAATCATGTTTTCAGAGCCATTAATAAAAACACACACGCTGTCTCGGACAGGACAGCAGAGGCTTAAGACAGCCAATAAGTCTCTGACAACAATGCTGCACCATTCAAATGTCTAGACACTATTACAAACCTTTACAAGTCACATTCAATAAGCGTACATCTGGTAGAGGCACTCCAGTTATGAAAAGTCTAAGTGACCTTCCCTGACATTCAGTGGGTCAACTGAATGGGTCTCCCTTTCCTCCCCCAGGCAAAAAGCATTTCCCGTTGTGAGGGCGAACACAGGTAATCAGGGGTTTAGTCTCGCTAGCAGTTTAGGAGCAGGACCAAATTACGCTGAAATGTCACAGACGGCAGAGAGCCCTTCTATTTAGCGGTCTGGATGCAGGCTTGTGAATGTAAACATGGAGAGAGAGAGACAGAAACCCTCTGTCTGATATTAGGTCTGAGCTAAAGCCAAAGAGGCAAACACTGCAGGCTCAAAAACAGATGAAAAAGTAAGGGATAATGTACAGTAGAGCGAGCCAGTCATTTTTGCGAATTAGAAACCCCGATAGGGTGATGCAGGAAGCGGAGGGGTCTTGAATCAGCCTGAAGAGGTTCAATTATTATCATTATTATTATAATATCATCATCATTATTATTATTATTATTATTATTATTATTATTATTATTATTATTATTACACGGCTACTCATACAGAGGTAACCCGCTGATAATGCCTGCATCCCGGTTGAGATGGTAATTTTACTTTACTTTTTAAAGGGCAGCTGCAGTGGTAAAGAGCATTTCCAATACTGCAAAAATCATGGTGTTTGACTGTGGCATATATTTTTTACTTTCAATGGTGCGTCAAAAAAGCTTTAAATCCTTCATCATAGGGCTGGGAGATACAATCGTATATATTTTTCTATATCGTTTCTGCAGCAATGTTGAAAAACCAGAGGCTGGCCTGGCCAGTATTTACGTCATTTGGACCACACTTTACGTCCTGATCCTTTCACCTTTTGTTTATTTTGCACCAAAATTCTCAGTACTTTTCATTTGTCAAGTATTTATTTCACAAAAATAAGTTTTACCATGTGGATATTACATATAGATTATTTCATTATTTAATGACCAGAAAATATGCTATAGCGTGATATTTATCGTTACTGAGGTATGAAATTACATACACACACACATATATATATATGTGTATATATATATATATATACATACACATATATATATATATATATATATATACACACATACACACATATATATATATATATATATATATATACATACACACATATATATATATATATATATATATACACACATACACACATATATATATATATATATATATATATACACATATATATATATATATATATATATATATATATATATATATATATATATATATATATATATATATATATATATATATATACATATATATATATATATATATATATATATATATGATTTTGGCCATATCGCCCAGCCCTACTTCTTCACGTTTCAATCTCTGTCACAGCAAGTCTGTGCACCAGTGACACTTTAATACTTTAGGTAAATGCCTACTGATCAACAGGATATACTGTATTCTACTGTATATATCCCACGTACAGCACAAAGTATGTTGTGGAAGTAATACCCCACAGTCCCGGCTCTACAGTTGCGAGTGAATGTGACAGTGAACACAAAGCCTGACCCCTGTTCTGTAGACAGACAAAGATGTTTGGGCTGGGATAGTGAGAGACCAATACTCCAGAGATTCCCCCTCTCACTGCGCTATCAATTATTCACAAGTCATTACATGGCTGGCCACTAACACACACACACACACACACACACACACAGCAACAGGAAAGAAATCTTATCTGGATTGTTAAAAAAATATTAAATAAAATACTGTGACCTTACTGTAGTCAATTAATCAATTAGTTTATTGAAGGAAAATTAATCTGTTTTGACAATAGAATCCTGGTGACAAATTCTCCATTGGGAGGTTTGCTGCTCTTCCCTGTTTTATATCATTGTAAGGTGAATATATTTGGGTTTATTTGGCTTGGGGCTGTTGGTTGCAAAATGCAATCAAATCTAAAGATTTCACCTTGAACTTGGAAAATGGGATAGACATTTTTCACTATTTTCTGATGTTTCATAGGCTAAACAACTGCAGACCCACTTTTAATTGTAATACACATCTGGGGAAATCCAAATCATAGTGCCCTTCCACCCACCATTTATGACCCTTAAATATTGCATTTTAACAGAATATTAAGAAAACATTTCACAGAAATGTTTGTGACACAACTTCCTCCTAAGTTCATCTCTCAAAATAATAATTATTGCAATTTTTTAAAAGTGAATTGTTTTAATCAACCTTATACTGTACGTGTCTGTCTAACACAGTGGATGCTAGGCTCATCATCACATATCTTATCAGAAGCAAAACAATAAGTGGAAGACTGACATGAATGCATCCTCTTTGAAATGTGGGATTCATTTCAGAGGATTATAGGCAAAGTACATTAAATGGTCAAATAAGGTCTTTTATACAGACACACTACTCCACTTTCAGTTCTCCCATAGGTACAAACTAGGTCGGTGGTGACCTGTAGGGCTGGAGTCAATGCATGTAGCTGCATTTAGCAATGGAACAGTACTGAAGTGACTTCATTACTGCCTTTTACTCTGAGAAATCTCACTGCACTTTTTTTATAGAGCTGCGTTGAGTAGGGTAGAATAGATCTCCAGGATTTCTGCTGAGCGCTAGTTACTGTATGTCATTATACCCACAGCAGGGTAAGTGACATGTTGACAAGGTAACAAAGCCTATATTTGCTGGCGATACCACAGCTGACACTAGACTGAGTGACAAGTACTCTTACGTTTACGTTATTTTACAAGGCAGGAACTGGCCCGGCTAACTGGATTAACTGAGGTAAAGGTGAACAGAAGCACCCCAGATATAAACAAAGAGTAGCGTCAGCACTTTGTCAGAGCTGAAACTAGAGCTGGGTGATATGGAGAAAATCAAATATCACAATACTTTTGACTAAATACCTCGATATCGAGCCAACATTGTAGGGTTGACTATTGTTGCTTTCACAAAATATTTACACGATAAGATTGTTGATAAAATATTCATCAGTAAAGTGGATATAATAACTAAGTGGGTAAGGGGGGCGGCTGTGGCTTAGGTGGTAAAGTCGGTGGTTCAATCGCTGATCCCTGGCCTTGCAGTCCCATGTTGAAGTGTCCTTGGGCAAGACACTGAACCCCGAATTGTCACGATGTTGGCCATCGGTGTATGAATGTGTGTGTATGGTTCCTGTACTACGTAAAAGCGCTTTGAGTAGTCGTTAAGACTTGAAAAGTGCTATATAAATACACTCCCTTTACATTTAAAGGCAAATAAAAGAACAGCTAGAACAGTCTGGCAAGTTTAGAACATTACATCACTTCATTGAAATGTAGCCTTTAAAACCAGGAAAAGACAGATATCACGATATCCAACATTTAATACAATATCGAGTGTCTTAAATTAGTATTTAATTAGTATCTTGCCCAGCCCTAGCTGGAACATTCTCCAAAGTGAAACAGCCTAACCTGGTATAAGGACTGTTTACAGTGCCAGATTGGGCAGCGGCTGGTGTTACTGCACAACTGTGTGTGGCAAAGGTACCAAGATTTCTAGCCACTAGTACACTTTAAAAAGCCCACTTTTAAAGAGTGTGTCAGCCAGGCCCTAGCTTCACAAATCACAGGGAGGGTTCACAGCTAAATACATGGTCAATCAGGATAAATAACGGTCTTCAGTAGAGCTATTGAGGAGAAACATTGTTTTAGTTGTACATCATCTCTTTGTAGCCCCATTTGTAACTCAGAGTGTGTAAACCCATCAATCATTAGAGAGGCTGCCATATGGTATCCAGACAGGTGTTAAAAGAGTTAGGATGACAGAGGACCACACAGTCAACAAGCTCATTAGCCTTCAGAGGAATCATGCTTACTTCTTCCATGAAGTGGAAAGACTGACAACTGCTTTGTGCAACTTGTGCTCACAGACTAATATAGGTTTTCTATAATTGTTCTAAATGACAGATGTAACGGTGGCCACTGCAATAGTAATTCCAGGCAATTGAAAACACCACAGCAAAAGAAAGATAACTTTTGTTTTTGGTCAGCACTAGGAAAGTGTTTATATAAAATGTGTCAGAATAGTCCTATAAGGATGGGCTGTGTAAGCGATCAGACATGAAAATAAACAATTCATTTATTCATTCATGAATGTATTTTCCCAATAAATCTTCAGTCAATCCAAAAAACCAAAACAGTCCTTTAACAGCTTTATGTGGACCACAATGCACAGACTATTTTTCTTCTCTGTGGGCTAAGCCACCACATCATTGAGATCTGATCATCATCAACCTACACAGAAAAACCAGCCATCTTTCTATATATACTTTTCAAGCCTCAAAGCCAATTCATATGGGGGGTTTGCTGAGCATGATGCTATATTCCAGCTGCAGTTTCACCCACTTTCCTTCTGCTGTACAAAACCTGCTCTGCCGCTTACATCAGTGTTTTACCCTCTAAGGACTACAGAGATTCATTATATTCTTATAAAAATGCATCCTGCCATACAAATCCCACACACAGTCATCAATTATGGGTGGAACTGGGGATAAGAAAACAAAAGGACGATCAAAATACCCCCACTGCAAATAATTACGTAATTATGAACAATAATCTAAGAGTGACAGGCCTCTGCCAACCCCTACTGGTTTGAAATGGCCAAATAATCATTTCTAATGCATCATTTGATGCTCCCTCTCAGCTTCTGTGGCCACAGATCTTCTCCAATGTTGTGTGTTGACAGTTCATTAGGGGGTTTTCCTACGCTGTGATTGTGGCGATTGGGTAATGAAGTGGCGGGGGTGGGGATGACAGCAGGCAATGTTGCACACAGATTACTACCTTGGTTAAATGATGAAACTCTGCCTCAAACAAGGATACATTCAAACCATTAAACACAGCTAAAAAGAACGGAGTAGTAGTACTAGTACAGGGAATATAGAGCAGAAAAATGCTGATAACTACTAGCTGGCATTGCTTTCCAAGCAAGACTAACCACAAAATAATACTAAAATACGATGAAATGATAGTGTGGAAAAACACACATAAGTATATCTATAGTGTATGTTTGGGGGGGGGGGGTGCGCCACTGAGTGGCAAGTTGATTCAGCTGCCTTCATGTGTTGCTCTCCAGTCTAGGATGGAGACATTGTACTGCCTGTTTTACCCAACAAGGCACTATCTGCAACCTTACTATACTGTATCTACTCACTGTCTTTAAATCATCACGATGTAAAAAAAAATATATACTGGACTTTGTTATTTGTTACAGGTACATTAAAATATCTATTTTGTTAGTGGGATGAAGTAATGTACAGTAAGTGGATTATTCTGATTGTTCCTTACAGTTATGTTTCTCAATATACAAGCTATATGGGCATCAATCAGAGACACGGAAATCGGATGGGTTTACTAGTGACTGGTTTACTATGGTTTTTCAATTGGCTACCATTAAGTAGATCTTCTGTGCTAACAGGATATGCAGAGGTGTGAAATGAGGGACACTGTCACAATAGGTCAGTATAATACCTGCCAACCCTCTGTTTCGACGACAGCAGCTACAGCACTGCCCCAGATTAAATGTTGAAAAAATGTGCCGCACACACAAATTCAGTGTAACATCAAATGTAAACACAAATAATAATCCAACTACATGTTGTAAAAGTGTAAAACTTACTTTGCATAATCCTGTATCTTTAAAATTCCTCTGGTTTATATATTTCATAGAACCAGACAATATATTATAGTCTGCAATGTGAAAAAACACAACCATAGTTTGAGAAATGGGTTAAAACTCTACCATCAAATGTTTTGTTTTTTAAAGAAGACTGGTGATTCTATAACACACTAGACTATGTCTGCTACTCTCTTAATATTAGTGGGACGCCTCGCACATGTCTCCAGGCCCCAAACGCTTTCATGTTAACAATCAAGAATGGTACTGGAAGACTCAACAAATGTTCCAAACTCACCTTGCGTATGCCTTCCACTTCAAAACCATTGAGGTTTGCATAAAGCGAGTGGTGCCTTTTCCCCAACAACGATGTTGAAGTGATATTAGCCGTGGTTGGGACTGCCGTGTCCAAGAGCCCACGTTGCTTATTACTCTGCTCTTCCGAACCCCTCAACTCCTGCTGTTGTTGCCCAAAAGCTTCAGCCACCTCCCGGCTCTCCATCGCCGTGTGTGCCGGTGCAGGCTCTGGCTGCTCAGGCCGAGTGCACAAGTCATACATCACTCTCTGTCAAAGTCAAACAGCGCAGACGGGATCAATATGACTAAATGAGGTGCCCAGGCATAACCGAGCCATCGCAGGCTTTTCATTTGCTGGAGGAGAATTACACGGATTAGCTGTGGCAGGTTGACTTCAAAATGATAAAGATGTCACTGTCTTCTCTTTCTCCAGCAGTTCATAAGCAGGAGTGTTTTTTTTCCACAGCTAAGGTGAAGTGTCTGACACCAAGCAAAGAACTGTTATTGCCATGGTTGTCGGTAACTTATTACCAAGCCTCAAATTTGGAAATCCCTTTAAAGTCGGAGTTTAAAATCTGTTAGAGCAAGAGTCTGTGTGCCATATCCAAAACAAATAAAAACAGATAAATCAGGAGTTGTAAAGTACCTCCTCCTCCTCTGCGCTGTGACGTTTTCCAAAATGAGGACAATCAGCTCCGAAGGGATCTTACATATTTTTGGCCTTGGCTTGTGAAGGCAATTCAATGAATGTCATTGTCCTGGTAGCATTCTTGAGCATTCTGTGGTTAGTATTTATCACATTGTAGCATTCAGATTCAGAGTCCTGCTCACTGCACTGACAGCCTGTTTCTTCATGCCTTACCACTCTGTCATCTCACAGGGGTTTGTCAGAAGTACTTGTCCAGAAAAGGCAAAAAAACACCAGTCCACTTAACATACGTAACGCTGAAATAGCGCATGGAGGCCCAACTGAAATAGCAAACAAGAAGAGACATGCGATGCAGAAAAAAAACAAGAAAATGATCTAACTAACAGGTCTCCACTTCAGTCCCCGTTCTCTCAGTAAGGCTGTGATGTGGGTGGCATGTTGACTCTTCAGCTGTGAGTCTGTCTTCATTGATGTTGCCGTGTAAAAAAATAATTTCATCCAGATGCAATAAGACCCGACAGGCTGGTTAATCCCATCTTGGTTACAGCGCAATAAAGGTGAAGAAAGAGGACGAAGGGAAAAATGTGTCTGTGTAAGACGGCGAGTGTCGCTGAGAGGAGGGGGTAGGGAGGACTGCTTCCATCCTCCTATCACAAAAAGGCAGGCTTTGAGACGGGGCCCAATCATTTCCGCGACTGGAGCTCGTTTCCATGGAGATGACGCTGGAATGATGTTGGCTGCCTCTTGAACAATCAATAGGCAGTACACACTGCAACACGGGGAGGCTGCAGGAGTCAGGCAGAGAAACAAGTGTGTCCAATCCAGACTAATTCTAATGTGTTACTACAGTTGTGCCCTAGAGAAACAAATACGATGTCTAAAAGGTAATGAATGCTACCCATGTGTGATTTAGCCTTCGACACGGACATTAAAAAAAAAGTGTAAAGCGGTAGCATCTGATGATGCAAAAGATAAACTCTCTCACAACTCATGTCATTTAGCCTTGCTGCCCTCCTCTCTACTACAGGAGGTACCACCAGGGACTTCACCTAATTATTTATCAAATGAGCAAAGCAGCTTAATGAATCGCCTTAACGGGCAGCGGCCTGAATCCTGGCTGTGAGGGGGGCTTGTTAAGTTATTTGGGATGCCGTCTGGTTAAATCCTCACTCAGTCTTGACAAACATATACATTATTTGAAAGCACAAATGCTCAAAATTCTATCTGGGTAAAGCATTTTAAGATCCTAATATTATGTGGCTTATTTTACACAACAATAAAAATAAGACAAAAATTACATTTTACATTATTGCCATGTTTGTACCTGTGTAGATTTGGTTAACTATCACCAAGAATAATTCTGACTCTTTGATAGAGCTGGGCGATATGGAAAAAAATCTAATATCACGATATTGTTGACCAAATACCTTGATATCGATATTGCGGCAATATTGTAGGGTAGACAATTGGTGCTTACAAAAGAATATTTACACAATGAGATTTTTGATAAATAATCACCATTAATGTGTATATAATGACTAAGTGGGTAAAGGCAAATAATAGAAAAGATATAACAGTCTGGTAAGTTAAAAAATTATATCACTTTACTGTAATCCAGCCATTAAAACAGGGAATGACAACACTACTTGTCATATCACGATATCCAAAATCTAAGATGATATCCATTCTCATATCACGATATCGATATAATATCGATATACTGCCCAGCCCTACTCTTTGATAGTAAACTCCAAAGAGTTACCTTTTAGAGGACACCAAGATCATGACTACAATCAAAAGGGACCAAGAACAGTAACACGTTTTGTTTTGGGTGTCATTTGTTGAGCTTGTGCACAAAGAAAACGGGGGCATTTGTTAAGTGGTTAAATAATAATAAGAAGAAATCCTTAAGGTGCTTTCAGACAGCGACTGGATTACACTGTGTCTGCCACTGAGCAACGTCTGTGTTCTGTATTATAAATGGACGGCAGAGGGGTGCAACTACACTGATGTACAGTAGGTATCAGCTACCTCCGATTTAATAAACAACCTGTACCATATGCTTACAGGCTGCTGCTATCCACCAACTCCAATCTCATCATCAAGTAGCTAAATAGAGCAGTTTGTAGCTTAAACTTGCAGAAATGGTTAGCAATATGTACACAGGTTCAGGGGTGCTGTGAGTATTGTAAAGTACCTTAGTTAGAGAGGACTTTTGTTTAACCTTTTGTTTTCTTATAAGTGTAGAAATAGTCTTCCTTTTGAGGATCTCTTTTTGTTATATTCTGTTGTTGATTTCCACAGCACCCACCGGCCTATTTTTCCTTTTGTAAGCTCTTTTTGTTTGGATTCCAAAATAAATATCCTTTCAAATACCAATTACAGCTGGTTTTATGTTTATGTCCTGATACCCCTAGCTACGCGACGTAACACCTGGGGATAAAAACTATACCTAAAACGTGATGTGTGTGTTGGGATGCTCTGCAAACGTCTCCCTGACGGAAGGTGGGAGAAGAGATTGTGTGCAGGATGACTAGAATCCTGCATAATACCTAGTGCCTTCTTGGTGCTGCGTTTCCAGTAAATGTGCTGTAGCGGTTCAAGTGAAACCCCAATGATTTTAGATGCAGTTTTGACCACCTTTGTCAGAAGATTAAGGTCATGTGAGGTAGCCCTGCCAAACCACACTACAATGTTACCTGTCAATATACTCTTGAGTGTACAGCGGTAAACGTTCTATAGAATGTTAAGGGACATACCATATTTCTTGAGACATTTTTTCATGTTGGGTAACATGAGGCCAGTCATTACTGTGGCACTAAGAACTGCATCCCCCACTGTGACTGAATGTATGCAAATGGTTGCGGAAACACAAAATGTTATGACATCGACAAAGAAACGGTCTTTAATGTGAACCGTCTCGCTATGGACTGTACCCTATCCACTTTAAGGTCAGTATTGGTGCAGATACTGATCTGGTATATTGGATCAGAGCATCCCTAGTGGCAAGATGAAAAAGTTCAACCATCATCAACTCAGGCAAAAAATTGAAAAAAGTTCAACCATCATCAACTCGGGCGGAAAAAAGCCAGCCATGTTCACAAGAGTGGCAGCAGCCTACTCTCCTTGCAGTGGCACAGCTGCGGTAGTGTTCACATTGGAAAAAATGGAGGAGGCGGATGCAAATGCATCGCTATCTAAAAGTACCTTTAGGATAGTTTTAGTTTACGCACTAGGAATCGGAGACAATATGTACCATAAGGCAATGGAGATTTATCATCCGGTACATATTTTGCAATACTGTTTAAACTTAATACAGTATCTCTGGTTGTTTTAAGGCCATTGTGAGCATGTTGCAAATAAATAAATAAATAAAATACATAGATACACGTCACAATAGGTAAAATGTAGTTACACATTCATCTCAGGTATCACTCCAAACGGCTCTTTTCCAGCCTATTCAACTCCTCTACAGCAGGCCAAAATGTACTTTAACACTTTGTGACTGCTTTGTTGCCGATACAAAGCTTGCTGAAGCTTTAGAGTGTGGCTGCTTTGATAAAAGGTGACAGTCTACCTCCTCTTCCTTTAAAACGGTCACTGTTAGAAAACCCATGTCTCGGTGCAGCGAAAACGTTTTGCCTTAATTGTTTTCAACTGACATTTTTCTGGTACACAGCCAACACTAAGATCATTTACAATGGCTCGCTCTGAAAATGAAAGTGATATCCATTTTCCCTTAACGGTCTATAATCCCCATTTCATACTGTACTGATACGCAGTATGTTCACTCAGTAACACAAGGGGGCAATTTTCATAGACAGATAGGTAAAACAAATTAAGAGACTCGATCAGACAGAATTTAACTTCTTACTTTGCCCTTACGTTGCATTTCACAGCTTCAGTCTATTCCCTTATTAATTACAGTGTGCTCACAAGACCATGGCTTGAGTAGCCTAAAGACTGAAACCAAACTGAACACTATTTATATTCTGGTTGAGCGCCCTTGATAATACAAATGTACTCTGCTTGGGAGAAAGAGGTACTGACAGCAAAACAACCAACAGGGAAAGAAATGGTAGGAGATCACTGTTGCACACATGACCACTGCCACCAGCAAGTGTACTTACAGTAAATATCTCACTGAGCATGAAACAAAGAAAGGCGTCTAGTCAGCAAAACCTACTGCATGTCAAACAGCATGCTTTTCACAGAAATGAGCTTGACCTAATAGCAGGACCATGCAGGAAATACGAGGCTTGGCAAGTGGGCACTGCTCTTTAGACACAGTCGAGGCTTTGATTAATTATTCAATTTCCTCTCTATGACAACTTCAATCCAAAATTTAAGAGATGGAAACAGACTGACCCGCTTCTGCCCCCCCCAACAAGAGGCATAAACAGATCCACCCACACGTGACAAACCCTCCTCTCTGCTAACATCTTGCACAATTCTTCTTCTCTGACAACCGTAGCACTGGCAACATTAACATTTGACACCATACCACAGCAGTCATATTCAATGTTTTTAACATATCCTGCATCATGATGGCAACTAAAAAGCCTGCAACATTAGTTCTCCATCTTACTGCTGCTGGCTATGCACCACTGCTGCCTTTACAAAACTGTGGTGCCTGAGGATAATACCACACACTAAGCTTAGTTCAAATAGGAGAGATTTATTTGACAGTTACACACTGTCTTCACTTGATTGAGGCTACTTGATATGCAAAAACTACTAATAAAGAAGACAGAGAGTTGGCTAAGATAGCCTAAATGGTTTACCCCTCAGTTGTTGTATATAATGGGGACTCAGTGGTCATACCAACTCCTGTTACAGGCTTTCAGCCCATTGGTATAAAGATCTATTGGATAAAAAGTGGTCATTGATTTGCAATGACTGTGCTTTCCATTATGCTATGTTCTGTGATGCAGCATGTGCTGTGTGTGTGTGCTACATCAAACTAATATATAGGTTTTGATTTGACGACCATTGTTAGTTAGCAGTTCAGCTTATGTGATGTTACCTTCCTGTATGATTACAGTGGTGGTCCTCTTATGTTTAGATAATCGTAAGCCTAGGTCTATATCTATATTTTGTGCATATGAGCTTATTAAAAATGCATAGGACTGTTTACAAAAAATATAGTCAAAATAATTTTGCCACAAATCCTTCAGGGCTTCACAGTCCATATGAGTATAAAGCAAGGCCACCAAAGAAAAGTGTAAAGACATTACGCTTCTATATTCCAAGTCTGCCACCAACATACTGTACGTATGTAGTAAGTGCATACTGATGCAGTTTCTGAGTTTAAGTTATTAGAGAATATGCTAGCAATACTTAACATACTCACTTAATTTTGGAACCATGTGCAGAATTAAAAAATATGAAAAAGCTTACCTCCATGTTTCGGTCCATGCATTTGGAGGGCGATGACTTGTCTGACCCAAAGGACTCAGCGCAGTAGGAGGGCTCGTTGTCCCAGCCCGCATGGGGAGCGTTGCAAGGGTGACAAATATTCAGAGAGCCACTCCAACAGGTGTCCCCGACTGCAGCGGAGGTGCAGAGCTCAGCTGCACAGACGGCCCTCCCTAAAGGCTGCTCTCTTCGGTCTTGTTTGGTTTTCTTAGGTGAGTGGGAGGCAGTCTGCGATCTCTGTGGCAAGGTCCTGGAGTAGGTTAGAAGAGGCTTTTTCTGACAGGGGTTACTGCCATCTTCATGACTTGGCTTTCTTGGCACACTGTTAAAAATGAAGCTGGAGTGTCCAGCTCTCTGCCTCCCCTGCAACAGTCTTCCATGAGCCTCTAGCAGGTGGCAGAGGAAGATGGCCTTTTCTAGCTCAAATTCCTGCCTGTGATGCAATTTATAGACTGCCTGCTCACCATTTATCTTCTCATACAGCGTCAGCAGCAACTGCTCCAGCTTTGTGCATGTTTCTCTACTGCACAGACAAAAAGCTTCTTTATCTGTGGACTCAACTTTAGTGTATCGTCCACCGTTTTTAATATTCACCTCCTTAGCCAGCAGACGCTGGTATCTGTTAGAGTGCCTATCCTTTTGGCACCCTCGCCTGGCCGCCAGCTCCTTCACAGCCCTCTGCTGTTCCCTCTCCGCTTCTTCCCGCAGGTGCCTCAGCTCCACAGAGAGGTGTCCAAGGGCCTGCAGTGTTTGCTTCTTCTCTGCTTCCCAATCAGCACGCAGCCTCTCTAGCTCCTGTCCATAGTCCTTCTGGCCCTGGCATGGTTTCTTGGATGACAGTGCCAGAGGGTTATCCCTGTCTTCCCTCATTATGCCACTTTCACAGCACAACATGCAAGGAACAGCGAGACGTATTCATTTCTAAAGAGGGGCCATGCATCAGAACTAAGAGGAAGTGCAGGTGGGTGATTGGGGGGGGTTATCGCACATTCAGCATACAATTATCACGACAGGTCACTGGAAAGATGAGACAGTGGAGGGTGTCAGAGAACTGGAGAAATGGTAAGGTATTTTCAAATGTTTTAGATGAATGTAGAAACAGGAAATGAAATGTTTCCAGCAAGGTGAAAGCAGGTGATGATTTCACTATTGGTCCTCTCTGTTAGATGGAGGATTAGGGGGGAAAAAAGAGGTTTAGAAGAGCATTAGGAAAGCATGCACAATTAATACACCAATGAAAACTTCTTTTTTTTGACAATTTTTTGTTATTTAGAGAGATAATTTGCCTCTGGAAACTCTCTCTATGCAGTGAGTTCCAAAGAAAACTGTGGCAATAGCTGCTATGTGAAGTCCAACCAGGGGGCAAAGGGCAAAAATGCCCCAATAAATCTCAGAATACCCCTAAAAACTAATAACTACTTTTAAAAGTGGTGCCCCATAAATGTAGTACATTTATATTTTTTAATTTCCTACACTGAGTCCAACCAATATATAATTTAAGTTTGTGTAGATACACCAAATTGTTCATTACAGATGCCTTACCAAGCAAATTCTGACTGACTATTTATATCTGACATGTTAATCTGTTCTAAACCTTGCATATTGAACAGATGTTTATGCAGATGGATGACAGAACTAACAACCTTTAAACCGATGAGAACGTAAAAACAAAACAGCATGAGCTGCGATTAATGGAGCTAATGCTTTGGAGCAGAACCTAACAGTCAGCTGAGGATGCAACAAGTGAACTGGTGAACTTCAAATAAAAAGCCCAAACAGCAATGCATCGTTAGCTATCATTACTATAGCCAATTTTACCCATCACTAGCTCAACTTAGCGGCGCCCGGGACACGGTTCATATTACAGAGGATGGGGACTTCGGTCAATGGCTAATTAACTAGCATAATTTAGCAAGCTATTATATGTTCAAGCTGATGCTAATGTAGTTAACGCTAATGACGTGAATGACAGTCTGTAATATACTGGAGCTGGAACAAGTCCTGAACACTAGCTTCTAACGTTCCATCCTGTTAGCTAGGGTTAGCTTAACGTTACCGTTATGTTTTCTAGCCACAACTTATATCAAACTCACCTCTCAGCGGACTCAACTCTTATATATAACTTTTCATCAGTGGAGTCATCCTCTTTCAACCACGCTACTTTCGTCTGCATTTAAATTTGCTGTCTGACAACACTGAGACTGTTTACTACGTTAGTTTGTTAAAGGTCAATACAGCCATGCACGAAGAGGTTTGTTGTTTATCTGTGGCACTCGTGTCACAGTCTGTGCCCAGCGGCCCGTCCTGAACCAGTGATGCCTTCACGTGCGCCTTCGTGTGCCTGGTCTCATTATTTAAAGACCCCCTGGAATCACTGTACGACTTCCCTACTACGTTAGGAATACAATAAAGTCATGGGAATAGATTTGCATTTCTCTGTAACAACAGAACGAGAAAATGATTGTGTGTCGGCTATCTAATCAAAGTTTTCAGTAATGTATCTATCAAATTGCATTCTATACATCCTTACCATTCCCTCTAATTGGCCTTTCCTCTACTCCTAAACTTCCTAGTTAATAAAATGAAGTGTGGAAAATAGGTCTAGCTATGCGAAACAAGTTAATAAAGAAATGTCTGCCTTTGGTGGCTGCATTTACAGATTTGTTGAGTCGTTTGTGTGCGTTTTTACAACAATACCAGTAGAGCCGATATTCCCTGAAGACAACATGATCATTACGTCCAACGAACTTGTGTGAGATGGTTGACCACTAGTGGCTATAGGATGCTAGTGAAAAGTTAAGGTTTGTAAATTTACCTGGATCATTGAATTGGATCTTTTTTTTTTTTTGATTGATCATAAAAAGAGTTCATTATTTTAGCTTTTTGTTTTAATACACAGTTCTAATGTTCCTAATGCTCCAAACCACTAACTGATGGTCAAATGGGCAGACAGCCATCCATAATCTGCATTTTTTTGGATATGATAAATGTATGCAAGAGTTTTGAGGGTACATGTGTGTGCTGTGGAGAAGAATCCACAGTAATCATCAGTAATGATGTCCTCTGGAAGAATTTCATTTTATGACACTGGTATCTTCTGGAAGAAAAACACAATTCCTGTCAAGTAAACCTTCTCTTAGCAATTGTTTACATCTCTTACCTATAATTGTATGTATTTAGTGCAATGGCAGGTGTCTGTATTTACAGCGTTTAATAAAAGAATAATATATGTGGTGTGTGTGCATGTGTGTCACAGTTTTGAATAACAGGAATTCGGAGGAAAGCAGCAGATACATAACATAGAAGGCTGGGCTGAATAAATGTACTAAATCAAAGCACGCGGAGACTACCAGCAGGCACATAAGATGAAAAAAAAAAAAAACTTTAGTAGTAAGCCAGTAAACGTGACTTAGGAATGTCTGAAAATTATGAAAGCAAAGCTATGCAGTCGAGAGGGGTGGTTTAAATACACCAAGGAAAGCTAATTAGGAAACGAGGAACAGTTGTGAAAGTGACTAATGAGGAGGCAGGGGAGAAGGAACACTCAACAGGGACGGTGATGACTAGTGGACAGGTAAGGGATAGCATAGAGATGGCTCATAGAGTTCCTCTACATAGGTAGAGAAAGTCTGTAAGTGGTGGTGAAGGGATGGTGACGGTGCAGTGGATATGACACATCCCTTGGGTATGTGAGCTCCAGGTTCAGTTCCTGCTGTAATACATCAACCAATGTGTTCCTGAGCAAGACACTTAACTCTAGTTGCTCCAGATATATAGCAATTGGAAGTTGCTTTGGATGAAAGTGTCAGCTAAATGTAACATGTAAAAAGGAGACATGTATCATCATGATCCCTTTGTTCTGTTTGATTTCTCACCACCTTATGTTACCAAAGATCAAATGGCTGAGGACTGGGTGCCATACCTCTCCTTTAATCAGGAATTGAATCCTTCATGCTTTTGTGCTTACATTCTGGTCACAGTCATATTTTATTACAAGGGCTTGTTACGTAATGTAACATGTGATTGCTACTATTACTATCATCCCAATGTTATGTATCATTTTTTTCTACATGTGAGGATATAATCAACAGGAATGCACCAGTTAATATGATCCCTGCATGGGTCCTTGATAAAATGCTTCCTGAGATTTCATTATTTGGCAAAAGCAATGATATTGAAATGTATAAATCCTCAAAGGTATGTACATACCTTTTCAATATCATGTTGCCAAAATCCATCAAAGAGGCAAAGCATACTGTGTCTGACCACTGGGTGGCATTTTTATAAGCCCAGAATCTGACTATTTTTCATGTAATATTCTTCTTCTAGAGTATATTTGTGTAATATTCTTCTTCTGGTCTATATTTTTGTAGTAGGAACTAATGCAAGTGCATTGACAGCATCTTTTGGGGTTTGTGGACACTGTGTAGGTGAAAGAGACAGAGACAGACAGAAAGAGAGAGATTAAGCATGCCACTCTGTGTTATCAGGGTGTCCTTGGGTTGCTCCCTCTCTCATTTCCATCTCTGTCTGCTCACATGTGGCACACTGTTCGAAAGAGACAGAAAGAGGGAGAGCGAATGCACTGCAAAAATCACAATGCCTGCTGCATCCCCTTAATCATTTAACACAGTTTGCTCGTAACACACACATATTAATGATACTCCTAAAGACCGCCCTGTAAATGGATATATTTTGTTTCTGTGTCTTGGGCTGCTCTTGACTTCACTGCACATCTGCTTTGACTGGGATGTGTATATGTTAGTAGTTACCTACAGGATATAGTTTAAATACTAATACACTTTTTTGTTTGCACACTTCTTGCCATGCACATGGTGTAAGCATATTTGTTCATATGCAATATGTTCTGGCACATACTATATGGCTTCTGTGTTTATGGACACATCTCAGTTCGATGCCCATACCATCTGTGAATACTAACAACCCCCAATTGCGTTTACATAAATATTCAACCCATCTACAATATGATTCCAATGATGTGAAAAGCATAGAAAAATATTTGCCTATTTGAAACGTATGTGTTCTTGTATGATTTTTGGATACTCTACCTTCTTCTTTTTATCTCATTCACTGTAGTTTCATCTAATTGAACCTGACCGTCTCCATAAATAAAAGTGTCTTTTGTGGCCATTAATCTTTGTTGAAACTCTACATGAAGTATTGCTGCCTGTAATTTGTGGAAACGGGATTTCAAGTAAAATCTTTATAAATTATTTTCATTCACACAAGCCAAATGGCCAGAGGCAGGTATAGTGCTGTCTTACAGTCTTTTATTTCCAAGATATATGACTCTTAATTTTTGATCATATATCAGTGTGCATCCTGGTTCAAACTAATAATAGTGCACAACACTGCTGGTATTTCCTTACCTTAAACATAATGCCCTCAATGTTATCCAATATAGCAGCAGTGTTTTGTTGTCAGATGTCAGATCAACATTATTTATTGAGCCCACATTTTATTATACATTAGACTCACTGTTCTCATTCATTCTTAATTAAGGAATTTAAGAATCAAAAGGCAGTAAAAGACTTAAATCTGTGTCTTGACGTGTGCATGATATTTGTGAACTGTCACAGTATTCAATAACACCTGCGATACAGAATACTACCTGTCGTCATGACTCACTTAAGTGATTGTTCAAGACAAAGGTAACAGGATGTCATGCTATACTATTTGTGTCAAGTTAAAATTCATAATCCCAAAGTAGGACACAAAAGTGTTTAGATAACCCATGACGTATAACCCAAGGTGATGGACAGTATGAACTTGCTACCCCTTCCAGTCTGCACCATCGGAGTTATGTAAAATAGACTACAAAAACATGCACAATAGCTGACCTCGCCAAATCACCAACACGCAAATCAATTCCAGAAACTTCATTCTCAGCTGAAAATGGTATGTTTGCTCACATTGTGCATCTCTGTTCTGAAATTCAACTGGGAAATGAGGTCTTCCTTGAATCTTTTCTTCCTTTCTTCCTTGAGGCCTTTTGTTAGCAGTAGCTTTCTTTCCTCTTTTCATCTTTGCCCTATTGACCGTAGCATAGACCAGCACACACAGCTGAGCTCATTGCACTTATTGGCAATAAATATATCTAAATTATAATATTTATTTTTATATTTATATTTATATTTATTTTTATATTTAATTACATTTTATTTAATTTAATTAAATTTATATTTTTTATATTTATATATATATTTGTTTATTTTATTATTTTTATTTTTATTTATTTTATTTATTTTATTTATTTTATTTATTTTTATTTATTTTTATGTATGTATATTTATTTTCATATTTATAATTATTTATATTTTTATATTTATTTTTATTAAAATTTTAGAAATTTAAATTTATATATATTTATTTATATTTATTTAAATATTTATTAATTTGTATTTATTTAAATGTATTGTTTTTATATTTATTTTTATTGTTTTTATTTATTTTTATTTCAATTATATTTATTTAAATTATATTTATTTAAATATTTAAATATATATATTTTTTATTTATTTATTTAAATTTGTTTTTATTTATTTTTATTTAAATTATATTTATTTAAATCATATTTATTTAAATATGTATATATATATATATATTTTTATTTATTTATTTAAATTTGTATTTATTTATATTTATTTAAATGTATATTTATTTAAATGTATATTATATTAATATGTATCTATATTTATATTAAATATATTTTTTTATATAATATATAATTTAATTTTAAATTTAGGTTATATTTAGGTACAGGACAGTCATTTAGTCACAGGACAGTGTCTGTGAGTCACAGGACAGTGTACAGGACAGTCATGAAGTCACAGGACAGTGTACAACAGGACAGGACAGTTGTTGCTGCCACTGCTTCTCTCCTGGATGTGTAAAAGAGCAGCAGCTAACAACTTCAGTAAGGTGATGTAGGGTTGTGTTTTCAGTTTGCTCCCGCCGCCCCCAATTGGCAAAGAAAGTAGTTAATGTAGGATTACAGTAAAACATTTAACTAAGTAATTAAGTAAGTAAGTAAATACATTAAACGTGATTAGGTGATGCTAATAGCTTAGTGAGTAAGTAATGTCTTGCATATTTACTGTCACTACAGTCATTGTGCAGGGCTTCATACTACCAAACCGTTTCCAAGTTTGCTGGAGAAACACACTGATTCAAAACTATACATATGGTATACACATTCATGTTTGTTAGTTTCCCACCTTAAAACTAAAATAGTTTACTGTTGATTAGTTAATAGCGTCACTAGTTTGTCTTTGGCAAAGAAAAAGGTGCAGACACAGAAAAAGCTAAAGTTTTCGAGGCAAGACAACGCTACTAGTAAATCTGGAACTTTGGCTGTGTGGCATTGTGTTTTCAGAAAATTACCTTTGTGTAACAGAATCCCAGTGTTTTGACTCTACCACTGATTCGAGCAACACCCCAGGAAGGAGCCATGAATTGGTCCTTGAAAAGTCTGTCAATGGCCGTGGACAGCCTGCACGTTTCTCCACGGCTCAGGAAGGATTAGTGTTTGGAAGCAATTTCTATTTGTCTGCTGCACAATCCAGAGAGGCCCTATCCTTGTAAGGAGACAATGCAATTGCAAGAACTACATAATATCTTGTATGTGTGAAATATAACCACGTCGAGGCACATTAAGCTTCTTTCTAGCTCAAAGGAAAGTCTTTTTGGAAAACAAATAAACAAGATGGAGTGCAGTAATTCATGGACAGGAGGAGAGTGTGGGG
Organism: Sander vitreus; assembly: GCF_031162955.1. Taxonomy (NCBI): domain Eukaryota; kingdom Metazoa; phylum Chordata; class Actinopteri; order Perciformes; family Percidae; genus Sander; species Sander vitreus. Next base: position 23,109,709 of record NC_135867.1, read on the forward strand.
TAATATTTCTTTCTGCTGAGGTTGAATCACGTTGGTAACACATGAAGATTATAACAATCTTTGAGACAGCAGTGCCTGAATTGGACCAAAAAAGGTGCCAGTACCCTAATTCAGCAGTTGCATGACATGACCATCGCATGTTTCTTGGATATATTTTTATTTATACGTAAAGCTTGTAGGGTTACGGAAGCGTATTACATTCACTATAGATCTTTTCTCAAAATTACGAGATCTTTGCTCAAAATTATGAGTTATTTTCTCGTAATTACGAGATCTTTTCTCAAAATTACGAGATCAGGATCTCGTAATTACGAGATCAGGTGAATGTAATATGCTTCCATATAGTGGTGACCCCAAATAGTCGACTATTCAAGGATTCGATCTAAGGAGGCTGATTCGATCTGCCAATCTTAGTCGAATTATCGTAGTGTCTGAAAATGTGGTTATGAAACAAAGAATCATTCCATTCGGGCTATATGGCGGTGCTGAATGTCTGATTTTACAAAGAATGGCTTGGTTTCTCCCATAAATCATGATATATAGCCCATTGTGGTATAAATATCAGTAGATATCAACCATTTAATAATACTGTTAATAACAATTAGAAGTAAGGGTACTCATGTGGACAACAATTAGAAGTGCCGGTACTCAGTACTGGTGAGTACTGGCCCATTTTGAGCACTGTGAGACAACGTATCGTCCATTTAAACGAGCACAAAAAGCTGCAATATTGAGAACTCAGCCAAGACGTTCATGTTGAGTTTGTCTTTTCATTCCACTATGGTGGATCCAGTACACACACACACACACACACACACACACACACACACACACACACACACACACACACACACACACACACACACACACACACACAGAGAGAGCCGCAGCCTTGTCTCCCTCTGCGTGTGTGTGCAGAGATGAGCAGGACCGCACCTTCTGTGAGCGCTACCTGAAACTGGAGATGCAGGGGTACCAATGAAGGGTTAGCGTTCATTGTCTTTGTCTTTTTTTTCTTCTTTTTTGTTTTTTGCCCCTCCTGCTTCTTTTAAACATAGACAGGTAAAAGGGCGTTAAGAATATTAACATACAATGCTCTGGTATTTATTGTTTTACGTAATCTCTGTCACTGAAGCCAGGTAGTCAAGCAGGGTTAAAGACATGAAAGACCTCATACAAGCAGCGCTGGATACTCTTGAGTTTGCTGCCTCCATTTCTACACAAACTTTCTGTGTTTTCTGTATGACTTGTGGAATTAAGCTGCCAGCTATCTGAGGACATTTTTTAGTACTTTTTTTTGGCGGGGATACTTTTTATTATTGTGGGTGAAGATAAACACTTTCACAACAGGTATGTATTTTATTTTATTTTTTTTAAACACTAAGCTGTTTTTGCTTGATTTATTTGCTTTATTTAATTATCATTATCATTTTCAACATGAACCTGGTTCTGTGACCGATGACTGCATGGTTTTGTCTTTAAATCTAGTTTTTCTCTGTCATTAAAATTGATTTTGCAATAACTTCACATGCATTATAATGTGATGTTACAGAGGGGATGGAGATAATAAGGATGTGCATACTGAACGGCGTTGTTGCAAGGCAGATATTTAAATTAAGATCATATAATTTCAAACATGTTTCGATTATATGAATTATTACCTTAAATTCTATCTGTTTGAGTCCATATTTTCAAAAAGATGTCTTTCTTCTGTCATTTTGTCACATTCCACACAAAAACTAAATAGACTTTGCAATTAAAAAAAAGTTATTGCTCATAAAGGCTATGTTCAGACATTCGTGCTGATAAAAGCATTGCTTCTCTGTTTAACTGTTATACAATTCTCTCAGTTAAAAGAGACTGACAGTATTATTCTGCGGTTTATCTCAGACATTAAGGGGTATTTTTGTGGGGCCGAGATCTTTCAGCTATTTCTCAGCACAGGGAAGTGAGAAGGGAGGGGAAGCAGAGCCGACACAAAAGGCAACATTATTCCCCAGCGGATCTGCGCTACATCCTACCATGAATGGAGTATTGAAAAACATAACATTGGGGACTAGATTATTTTTCATCCCTCATAACTGAGCCATTTGTCCCAGGGTTTCGAGTGGTTTGTTGGTACAGTCTGCAAATGAGACAGCCGTGGTTCTCGAGTGCTGTGCTGGTGTTAAACTCCCCACCTCCCAATTGGACGCACAATGATTTCTCTGTGGGCCTCTGGCCTTCTGCTGCTGCACCTTTTCAGACAATACGACAGCGCAGTGAAAATGGACTGGACCGGGATGAAGACTGCACAGTCCGGAGTTGTTTCTGTGGCTGCTGTCAAGTGTTTTCTTGTCCCTAATGGTCCCTCAAAAGGTTGTGTGTTAAATGTACCTCCACAAGCCGAAGATCACTGTATGTATACAATACAGTGACTTGTACAGTACAGTGGCTCAAGATTTTAACACTGCCTAATCCCCCCCCCCCCACACAAGCCCATCTCCCCCTGCGTCCTGCTCTCTCCAAGGAGACGAGAGGCGCCCCTGCAGTGTCATCAGGTGCCTAAGCGTTTAGGAGGGTTCTAGTGACAGATTTCAGGAAGCAGCGTTTATGCCTGACGATGAGGACCACAGAAAGCAGAAATGTCTTTTTGTGCCCCCTGGGCTCGGAATGTCCACTATCTCGAGGGGCCAATATCAAATTCTCCCCTCATCATCCCCTAATACACATTCCTGTGTAAGGTCAGGGGGAATTCTGCATTGGCGAAGGGACAAACAACCCGAGGCCAAGACACACACTGTGGTCTCCTAATGACAACATGCTTCAAATAACACTATTCAATTCATTTCTGGGATATTTGCTCTTAAAGAATACATATGTGGAATTTAGTCATTTCAACATTCCCATTTCATAATATACTGCATTGCGTGTTTAAAATAAAAAATAAAAACATTTTAGTTACATCATCACAGTACACCAGATGCTACAGCATTTCCTTGATGTATTTGAATCCCCTTGCAGTACTTGATGCATGCCATTCATCCCAGTTTCTTACTTGAGAAGAATGTAGGCTATTCAGTGACTATCTAACTCTGATTATTGAGTGATTGTCAGTGAATCCTAATATTCTCTGTCTGAAGGAAAATCCCCCTTGATTATCGAAAGCCACGACACAGGTGCCTGCCTCTGTCTGTAACACAAGCCTGCCTCAGCTATTGATGATGCTGGGAAGCTTGGAAATTACTCATCTCTAACCATCAGGGTAACAGACCTCAGCCCGATTCTTTCGTTGCGGCCTCCGTTACCTGCTGCCTGCCAGGAAGGTGCACTGCGGCCATTTTGTGCTTACACAACAGCAATGTAACACAACTCCCTGTTACTGTTGTTGAATGAACTTTTCGATGGCACATGCCCATGTCTGGGAAACTGAGGTTCCTGGTTTGCTATGACAAGTGTCTGTGTGCCACATAAACTTCCTTACAGCTCTCTTATGTCCATGGGGGAGTGATGTGCATCGCATGATCTCTGGAAACGATTTCTTTTTGAGCTACACATTTCCCAAGGCTGACCTCAGACTACCATCAATACCTACTACAGCACAATAACAACAGCTGCAGGCTCCCGCACAGAAAATAATCCAATACTATAATTAGGTTACTCTGAACCAGGACAAAAAGTAATTATTGTTTAGTAGTAGTAGTCTACCAATCGGTAGTTTACAACATTTGGAGGCATGTTCACATACAGCACAGGACTTGGGGAAGCCTAATGAGAAAGACTGACAGCGTGTGAATGTGTGTGTTTCAGGCGGATGGTCAGTCAGGCAGCCATGCGAGGCCAGCGTGTGGTGGAGAGCGAGTGTAGGTGCTGGAACCCAGTCGTCTGGCTGCTGGTGTCCCTGCTGGGATTCCTCGTCTTGGTGGCTGTCAGTGTGCTGCTGCGACTCGGTGAGTGTGTGAGCGGGAGTCGGGGCCCGGGGTCAGGGCCACTTGCTCCAAGCTGTCTGACTGTAGGAGCTCATCGTTTGCCATAAAGAACGCTGAATGTGATTAGGGGTAAAAGTTTATTTTTTTCTATTTGGGTCATTTCTTGAGAAATATTGACATACAATAATTTAGTAAAGACATATTAGAGTAACCACAGTCTGAAATACATTTTAAACTATAGGCCTTGTATTTTCACATATATATTTGTTTCTTTAAATGGCTAAAGGGCAGTTCTTTAATGATATTTGTGGTACATTATCATTGTTAAAGGGAACAATGTGACATTTAAATGGAAAAGTAATAGGCCTTACATCTCAAGTTCTCAATGGCAAAAAAAAAACTGCTTATTAAATTATATAATTTCCTAAGGGTGTAATTTTTCACACACTGGCTCAGGACCAGAGGTTGGTTATATAAAGATTGAAACCAATCCCCAAGCTTTATCTAAATCTATTAACATTGAACAAACTCATATGAGCTTGCTTTTAAACTCTTAAATATGATGGCCCTTTCAATCAGTAGTTTTTAAATAAGGGACATTAACATTATGCTGGCCACTCCAATTCATTATGAGATGCTTCATATTTTAATAGTTCCCAAGGGAAAGGTTACTCCTGCCATAAACTGAAACAGATTGCGAGACACATGAGTTGGTTTCTTGCGCGTCTGTGCTGAACTGAACCACATGTTCGGGACATTAATAATGCTCATGAACCGGGTGTGCCTGCAAGTGAACTCCCTGTAGATGAGTGCTTTTGTGTCCACAGTTACTGTCTAACCTGTGTGTACCAGTGATAGCTGGCGAAAAGCCCTGAAGTTATTTTGAAGGGCTTAACGTCTACTCACTGGACGTTCTGGATCAACAAATATCAAGAGAGAACAATTTATTCAAATGTGCTGGCGCTAGCTTGTTGTATTTGTCTCTTGAGAATGCAAAAAGATATCCAAATGTGTGCCTTACTAACATTTTTTTGTATTCAAATTTCAGGAGACATAAAGATAGACAGACGGGCTGTTAATAGTAAGTAATATTTAAGTTTATTACATTTTACTTTTTTGATCCTCCTTAGAATAAGAACTGTCTCTCCCCGGAATATAAACCAGAACGTAACATGGATGTGGTTGGAACAGATGGATTACCAGCCCCTGAACCTAGATTAGGTAGTTTTACTATATTTATACACTGTACATGTTTCAATGCCACACACACATGGGAGAAGTCTGTGAATTTACCTACATTGGATGTACAGAAAAATCCCTCTCTCTGTGACTTGTTGAAACCGGAGATAGTCTTCAGGCTTCTATACCGGTCTAGAAACATCTTCCAGTGTGACTCTTGGGTAAATCTGTGTCAAAGCACACACTTTTCAGAAACATGGACCCTCTGTGTTTTGCATATAAAATATCTATTGACTGTTTTAATTGATTAATTTAGCTGACATTACAGACAAGCATTAAATAAAATGCCATGATAGAGAGAGAGAAATTTGATTAGATGTTGTATTTCCCCACTCACTGATAAGAGTACATATTTGTCCCTCACTCTAAAAAATAAGAAGAGTAAGAGTTGTCAGCCATGCTAGCTAATGCAAACATGTTAACATGCTCACAATGGCAATGCTAACATGCTGATGTTTAGCAAGTGTAATGTTTGCCATGTTCACCATCTTAGTTTAGCTAATAACTAGCACTATGGGGCCCATAGTGCTAATTAGGGACAGGTGTTGTGAATTAGCCATGGCTATAAACACTGTGATACAGGCATCGTTTTTTTTGTATCTGTCCCTATTCAAATAAACAACAAATAAAAATAGAGCAGCCCACTAGAGACTTCCGCCAGCCGAGCCAGTTGCTTCCCAAATTCTGATAGTGAGTCATCTTGTGGGGGTTTTCATGCTCAAAATAATGTTGATGTCTCTTTTGCCATATACGTCTATTGGAAAAGGTCTTTTTGGGCCCCATGGCCTCACATCACGGACACAGAAGCTGTAATTCCATTATTTGGCCCGGCATATTCCTGGGGGCCTGGAGGGAAGGGGTATTCTGCTAGATGCCACTAAATGTCACTGCTCCTTTAAACCACAAATTTAAACATCATGGTGGCACTAGATGAAAAGTCAGGGGATCTCCAAATTTAGTAGGATTCATCCTCTGAGGACCATGAGTGTGTCTGAATGTACGTATGAATGTATAAAGTTGAATGGCAATCAATCCAAAAGTTGTTGACTTGTCCTCCCTTTCCATGCCGCTAGCAGGCTAAAAATCCAAATTAAAGGAATGGGCTAACATATTTATATTGTAGTGGCTGTTCTACATGGTCTGAACAGGTCTCCTGTTGTGGTTTCAGGCTGTGTCTAGTGTTACAGAAAAATAGATACAGAGTACAGCAACTATGGAAGGCCAAGAGCCTCCTTTCAACAAATAATTTGACCTCTCTCTCTCTCTCTCTCTCTCTCTTTTCAGCGAATGTCATACAAGCCCCCATGAGGACACAGTACCCAGGTAAGCATGAGCTAGACAGCCACCTCCACCTCTGCACCTGCCCAGACACTCATGTTCAGAAAAAACTTGTCTGCATCCAGGCCACGACATGGAAACCTACTGTATCAGTGGCTGGCTATGTGTCAGTGAAAGAAAGTACAGAAGGTTAGATCAGTGCCTGGGGCTTTTTAAACAAGGTCACTTTCCCAGTTCTCCATTTCCCTAATCCCCACTTATTTGCTATGTAACCTCCCATTCTCCTGCATCCACCATCTCTTCCAAGGAGTCATGTGGCTTATTGTGTGCCTTAACTTGGTAGGATTAGACATTTTGCTATTAACTGTCATTACATTAGAGCCATGCGAGTCTGTCTTCATATCTTGTTTTGTTTCCCTCTTTTAAAACATAGTCCTGTTGTTAAAATGTCTCTCAGACAGTAGAGCTTTTATAAGCCTTAGATTTCTCAATGAGGTGGCACAATCGTAACCAAACCCCCCGAACATACTGTACTTATTTACTCAAAGACAGGGAATTGAGTTATGTTTACACACTGACGGCAGAATTAATCTGACACATATTGTCTGATTTTCTCTCCAAAGTACAACTGGTGAATGGACATAACAGGTGTGAGGGTAGAGTGGAGGTGTTCTACAATAACTCATGGGGCACAGTGTGTGACGACGACTGGGACATGGTGGACGCCAACGTGGTGTGTCGGCAGCTGGGCTGTGGAGTGGCTGTGGCGGTGGGGAGCAGCTCTCAGTTTGGACAAGGCTCAGGGCTCATCTTGCTGGACAATGTGGACTGCAGAGGAAGTGAAATAGACATCAGCCAGTGCCGTACTCTGGACTGGGGCGTCCACAACTGTTACCACTATGAGGATGTGGGTGTTACCTGCAAAGGTAAGGCCTGTATACTACTTTAAGTTGGCTGAGGTAGTTGTGAATCATATCTTCATGTATAAACCTGGAAAGAAAGGCAGACAAAGTGACTAACATTCCTGCTTTCTTTTCTTTTTGCTGCTAGAGCCAGCAATGGTGGGGGCAAAAGATTTTCTGGATCCCACCACACCCCCTGTGCAGAACTCCGGTTTACGTAAGTGCTCCCTGCTTTTATTGAAATGAGACTGGTCTTTTGCCAACCTGAAACGTCAGAAGGATGAATTTGGCGTTTTAAAAGTTAAAAGCAGAGTAGCTCATTCTGTCAGGTAGGAGATATCTATCAAAATGGCCTACTTTCTCTTTAAATAAAGTTAGTGGCGGGTAAAGTGTTAAAGCATATAGCAAAATTACAAAACAAATATGATACTTTTGAGATAGTATGGGATTATGTTAAAAATGAATACTTATGTAAACAAGCCAGTTGAAAGTAACTATAATAAGATGTGCTGGAAATTACTTTAATAAACTCGTCATGCTTAGTATTTTTACATAACAATGGATCATATCCTATCTACTTGTATGTGAAATAGGTTGCTTGTACAGTAGTGATGAACCAACAGAGAAATCTCACCCATAACTGAAGTTCCCGCTAGTTCTGTGGAGATTTATAGCGTCTTAATCGGTTTTGGTTTTACTGCCTCAACTTTACTGTTTTGGCTCCCTCTCGTATCTCCACTATATGCTGCCTGCTCAGCACCAAAACAAGATCAACGATATTTACTGTACATTTTGTAAAGTATTAACATAGACATGTTGAACTTGCACTTTCATACTTGCACCTGTATGGAAACAAATAGCTATCTTTACCATAAATAAAATTAGTCAATGACGGTACATTTCAAGTGAAAGAAAAAGAAGACAGAATCTCCCGAATAAAATAAAATAAAAAGTGCAAACAGAGCTTTGATCAGCCCCTTCTCTCTGACTCACAGCTGTAAGTCGATCCAAACATGATCAAAGTGTGTAGTGCTACTTTGGTTAGACCAGGGAAAACTGTCTGTAGCCAGAAAGTATCAGGGGTCTCATTAATAAAACTGTGCGTAGGATCCTTACTATAAGTGTACGTACGGCCAAAAGTCCAAAATGGCGTACGCCAAAAAAAAGTCAGATTTATAAAACCTTGTGTACGCACACATGTAAGCAAAGTTCCCTTTATAAATCTGTACCTACAAGTGTGCGTACTTGAATCCGCCTCTTATCCCGCCCTGTACACGCCCATTTTTAACCATAAATAGTCAATGCAAAGCACCTCGTGAATGCTGATCAGTGTATGAATGACACTGGCAGTTGTTACACCGAATCATGATGACTGGCGGAGAAAAAGCTAAAAAACCTCTCAGACGTTCAGGAATTGCTGCAAATTGAATTATAATTTCGGCCTGTTCTTGCACAGTGTATGGAACCTGATCTATAACTACATGTATTAAAAATACGTCCAAACCGGCAGGCATTACGGCACTCAGGGACAGCTTCGATATACCAGACGTATATAATAAGATTTAACAGAACTATATATTACATCCAAACAAGCCTTACTGATAAAGTTGAAGATTATATATAATATTTATTTAAAAAAAAAACACTTAGCTGTCTGACGTTTCCCTCTGGAAACAGCCGGTTGCTTCCAGAGTGGCGAGGACCTGTATTTGGACCGAGATGGCACGGTTCCGGCGCGTTGTCCTACTGGACCCAATTCAATACATAGATCCAAGAGCTCAGCTTTAGGGAATCTAAATCGGCATATTAGGCAGTCATCGTCGTGGTCCCTGAAGTCTCCTGATTCTTCCATTTGGGGTTAGTCCTCCTGCAGGGCCAGCAGTGGCATCATGCAGCATTACGCACGGGGTCACCGCAGTATTTGTTTACAACAATTTGTGATTGTTAACACCTTGCCAACACAGCATCAACTAGTGGTATCCCCCACCCGAGATACAATTTGAAGACGAAAGAAAGTCTAATAGGCAAACACACTTTTCTTCATGCAGGTTTTGTCACGAGCAGTTTTAAAGTTCGGACCGATAACGAGGACATTAAGGGTAACGATTGCGCGAGAGCTTAACGGCTGTATTTCCAGACTTTGACATTTGATGATATATGCACAGTATTAAAGACAGATATTTAGTTATTTACACTGTGTTCTGCCGTTATCTAATGCTAGGGTATTTGATGCTATCCTGTATTCCATGCATTCGGGCTATCCCCTCCTCCTGCGCTCCGTAGCGGACAATGTGACGGCGAGACAGCGCCGATTAAACATTAAGAACACATTAAAGATTTGAGTTGGAGGTGTTTATCGAACAAGTATCACTAAGTACAAGCGCAAATAACACTGCTGGATTTAATCTTCATGGTAACGTGGATGATATAGAGTGAAAACGTGTGCGTGAGGCATATTAATACTTGAAAATATTACGAGTAATCGTTATTCCCATTTACTTTCTGCAGTCTGACTTCAGTTCACCACCTCACCATCTGCGTCGCCAATTCCTATTTTGTCTCCAAAATGTGCGTACGCGTGGGTCAGAGTTTGCGTGGAGGACCGCACATTCTCCCGTCAAGTTTGTTTTTTTATAAATCACAACCTTTGCGTGGGAAGTGGCGTCAGCCCCGTTTTGTGCGTACGCCACGTTTATAAATGAGACCCTTGGTCTGTTGCTTCAAGCTCCATGCTGTCATCTCTCTGACATATCTTGCTGTTGTTCTCTCTAGCAAAATATTTACATGGATGTAACTGCAGTTCTATGAGTATGTGTGGAGCCCTCTAACGGGCTTCGCTATTGGTTTACCCTTATAAGGCTCTATATTGGCACATGAGAAAAAATATTTGCACTCACTGCCTATCAAGGGGTAGCACACATGGCACACTGAATTCTGCCAACCATGACAGCGGTCAAATAAGGCGGCTGTCACCATTTCCCTCTCGGACAGGAGCGACGACCGACGTACCGGTGCCATCTTGTGGAGCACAACACAGGGCTGGGTGAGGAGGCCAGTTGTAAGGCTGACTCGGTCAGTCGGCCTCAGCCTGATGCTGCTGCCCTAGGCACAGTAAGCAGGAGTCCAACAGCAGCATGCGCGGGGCACATTTAACACAAGGCTTGCTGGCCTAAATTTAGCGTCTGCATAGTCTCGCATTGCCAGACCTATCTCCACAGCGCTACGGAGTAAGGTCTGGCTCCCCCACACATACATTCCAGGATAGGAGAAAAGAACTCTCTGGGTTGTTTGCATTTCTTTAAACCAATCACAATCGTCTTGGGCAGCGCTAAGCTCCGAACGCAGCGACAGTGGCTCTGCAAAATGGTTTCGGGAAGAACTTGTTTTGGTGGAACATTTGCACTCTGCAAAAGAAAACGCCACATGAAATATTAGATTAAGTTAACTGTTCACACAATACAATAACGTGAGCTATTTAAATTAGCTGGATACATGGTTAAATGTAATTTGCTCTTGGGTGTATCGCTGTGTGTATTTTGACCGTAGCAAATCCTTGCCAATCGGTCCTAAAACGTGCCAGTTAGATAGTAAATGCCACAAACACATTCTTTGTAAATCTTTACAATCATTCACCGATAGAACCAAGCAGGCCTGCCTTGTTGCAGGATCTACATTTTCATCGAAACTTGCCATTTTAAGCATGCAGCCTTGCTAGCTTGAAGTTTGTTGTCGTTTCCCGAAGAGAACAACGGTTATCCTGGAAACCGTTGATCCAGACTAGCGTCTGCAACACCAGATGGTGAACAAAGTTTGCAGTAGATCTGTTCTCAAGATGGTTGGGTGAAAAAGGGAGACGAGCAACGCATGCACTTGGGCTTTATAGAGGGGCGGATGCCGCATGTGTGCTGACCCCTGATTGGGTGGTCAGTAAAAATTTTCGCTCTGTGTTTGATTAGATGGGTTTTTATGCTCAAAATCTGAAACACACACACACACACACACACACACACACACACACACACACACACACACACACCTACCTACCTACCTACCGGACAGGTGGCATGCCAGATGCTACTACAGAATGCAAGGCAGGTTTCATTAAATAATGAAACTTAATCATTATTTCATTGTGTGGGTCCAAAATGCAGGAATCACAGTCAGGTTCATTTAGAAATAAGGTTTATCAAAAAAAAGATAAATTGAATGGAAGGCTATATTATTTCAGTTTTGCGGAACTGTCATGACATTTTCCACAACATCAAAAGCTATTCAGCTCAGTGGAAAGTAACTTTTGGGAAACTATACACTCATGGCCTCTTGAAGTCCAAGCCGTCCTTACTGTTGCTGGGTATGCCTTTGTTGTGGTTGTTTTTTTCCCCTTAATTCCTAAGAGAATTACGAGAGACTAGAACAGAATTTTGTTAACAAGTGATGTATTTGGCTAACTCTCCAGTGGCCTTTATAAAATCCACTGGGAATGTAGTGAAGCCATCCAGATTCATTTCTTCCTTACAGATGAAGCACATTTTTAAATGGACACAGGAGAGTGTCTATTGTCTCTGTTAAGGTGTGTTTTTGTCAGGCCCGAGGCTTAAAATGACAACATCTGTGCTCAGTTGTTCACCTTTAACTCCCCTACTTCATATGCTGCAGTATGTATTGTATAGTAGGCTAGTAACAAATGGTCAAAAAGGGCTTTAGGTTTTGAGATACCTCTACCGGAGGTAGAACAAAACCCAACAATGTGTTTCCTCATCTCTAAGGTCTCCCATATATGAAATGGATTCCTGGCTAAAAATATTTTACTGCTAAGATTGTTAAATTAACAGATATTGTTATACACCCCAAAACCAAAAAAGGACTAAACCTGACCTTTGACCTCCCCAAAGTGGCCACTGAAGATGGCCTAACCCCCAGAATGGCTACCAAAAGCAGTTCATGTTCCAAATGGTTGCTGCTACAAAAAACTTTATGAAAGATTTAGATTTTTAAGCGGAGGGAATTACATATAGGCTATTTGTCGGCTTCTTCAGCCGTGTGTTGCCAATACGCACATCGGTTAGAATTATGTTTTGATATTTTTTTATTTTCTCTCACGATCGCTCACCACTGCCAGGGTTTCAACTGAAATAAAAGGCTAAAGCAACGACAGTTCATGAAAAGCAAAAGTGTAATTATGGTCAGATCTTGTGCCTGACTGATGGGGAAGTGACCAGTGTAGTCTAATGTATACTATTATAGTGGGTGTACTGTAGCCTACTGTATATTGGCCAGAATCTGCCTTTGGGGGAGGAAGGGGGCATATCATAGTGGGGGGGCCTGGGTGTCCTCCCCCAGGAAAGTTTTAAGCATCAACGACTTCATTTCCTGCATTCCGATGGTAAAAATACCTTTATTCAGCCTATAGATGTTAAGAAAAAAGCACGGATGACAATTCAAAATGTATCAAAAATATAATGGAAAGTAGCCTATGTTGTTACGTGTCATTGGGCATTTTTAAGTGGGTAGCTTATATAACAAACAAACACCGCCTCTTTTATGTGAACGCGCGCGCTGCTGGATTGGGAAACCCTGGGTTGACTGAACTAGTTGATAACCAGCGTCGTGACACAGGTTAACTGAAAGAAATCCAGGGCATGCTGATCTTAATTCGTAGTACAGGCCTCTGGTCTCCCGTTTGTGCTATGGTAACGTGTTATCTTTTGATTTCAATCTTTGTTTCCATATGGACTGTATAGTACAAGGTGCCATATTAAATGTTTCATTATTAAATGTATCTTATATTTGAATTTCTCAACATTCTTCTCACCACTGATAATGGGCTTTGGACTTAATTTCCTTTCATTTTGGACACGTCATACATTGAGTGAAATAACACCCTGATTTGTCATGCTATATTTACATATTTGGTATTGCTGAATTCAGCACAACCCCACCTTTCCAACAAGCCATCATATGTGTTTCTATGATTATCCCTGGCAAAGTAACCACAAAGTAAATGAAAACATTCTGCATAGATATTCATTTTTTTGCATGTTCGCCTATTTTATGTATGTGTTTATAGGTCTCTATTTATTCCATATATCAAGATATTCACATCCAGTCTTTTCTAGTAGATGAAGCCACTTCCTGACTACAAACATGCCAAGTTGCAAAGCTCTCAGAGCTTGTTTGATTGATCTGCATTAGTTTATATGCCTTAACTCCCATACGGACAGGCTATATTTTATTCCTTTTTTTGGTTTTGGGGTGTATAACAATATCTGTTAATTTAACAATCTTAGCAGTAAAATATTTTTAGCCAGGAATCCATTTCATATATGGGAGACCTTAGAGGTGAGGAAACACATTGTTGGGTTTAGTTCTACCTCCGGTAGGGGTAGCTCAAAAATATGGGGGCATTGTCACTAGCCTATAGGCCCACACCCTTCTCATTTTCCTGTATCAATGTCTGTTAGTCATTTCCTCTGTCCTAGACACACACACACACACACACACACACACACACACACACACACACACACACACACACACACACACAAATCCTAGCAGATACTGTTTTCTCTGACACTTCCCCAAATCAGCACAAATTTAACATTAATATAGATTCTAATTAGGGCTGCACAATATATAGTTTTTTTTTTAGTCATCGTGATATCAACTGGCGCAATAAACACGTTGCTAAAGGCTGCGACATTTCGCAAAAGACAGATTTTTTTGTGTCAGTTAAAAGAAAATATCAGTAGAAAACTGCACTTTGAAATGTTACTGTCTTTGTAGTGGTGCCTTTTATATTTAATTCAGTATTACATTTATTCAATAAAATGTGTTTCTTTCATTTGTTTTTGTTGTATTTTAGCAGAATACTGAAAGCAGCAGAAATGCAGAACTGAGTACACTTTAATATCTGTTTTTTCGCAAGTAACATCGTATCATGATATTCAACGTTATTGCATGTCGCATATTTTCTTCATATCGTGCAGCCCTAAATGTCTAGTATATCATATAGAGAAATATATATTTAACCCCTCCTCTCCATCCATCTGTTTCAGGAGATGGCACCATCCGTCTGGTGAATGGACAGAACACCTGCCAGGGCCGGGTAGAGATATACTACCAAGGAGGCTGGGGGACAGTGTGTGATGACGACTGGGTCTTCAACGATGCCCGGGTGGTGTGCCAACAGATCGGCTGCGGTAGTGCCGTCTCTGCACACACCAACTCCTACTTTGGCTACGGAACAGGACAGATTCTCCTAGACAATGTCAACTGCTACGGCACTGAACTGGAACTGGCGAAATGCAAAAGCCTGGGGTGGGGCAAACACAACTGTGGCCATCATGAAGACGCTGGGGTCACCTGCGCTGGTACACTGCTCTCAGTCATGGAATATGCATTAACACAAGTTGTACAGATGTAAACCAGGAACTATTATTATTCAAACAAGTAACTAAGCAAGACTAAGGGCCCTACAGTGGTGCTCATAAGTTTATGAAACCATGCTAACGTTGACTAAAAAGAGGAATACAAAAAATCATCTTTTGGAAATTGATCTTAATGCCTTAATTAAAAACAATTAGGAAAAATCCAATCTTTGCATGCATAGATGCATAGTATCCTGGATCCATGAAATAACTGGCCTTTAAAAATCAAAATCTTCCTGCCTCTATAGGAATTTAACATAGGGGTGTGTATACTTATGCCCCCTGTATTTTAAGGAAGAACATTTATTTATTTACGATACATTATTCATTTACAAAGAAAATTGGTGTCCTTAAAGATTGGATTTTTCCTCATTTTTTTAATTAAGGCATTAAGATCAATTTCCAAAAGATGATTTTTTTTTATTGCTCTTTTTAGTCAACTTTAGCATGGGTTCATAAACTTATGAGCACCACTGTATCTTGCACCCAGTGCAGCGCAAAGCCCGACGCAATGACCCATGTCGTTTAAATAGCAAATGCTGGTCTTACAGGGAGGTGTGTTCAGGTGGGCGTATTTCCTCTTGAGGCAGCGGAAAGTGATTGCGCCATTGACCAACAAAAACCTGGTCTAAAGTCAATAACGCAGCATTTCATTGTCATTTTAACACCTGCTTCACCTCGTGGAGTTTTGGTGACATAGTGCTCGTGCCATATATGATCTGCTCGCACGCTTTCCCTTCACGCATGAGCAGATCAGTTTCTTCTCCTTAAAATCTCTCCTTCCTGCTTTGCAAATCCACCATCATAATAGCAATGCGCCAAGGTACAAATGCGCCTGGCTTTTAAAAGGGAATGGGAGATGACACTTTATTGGTTTATTGCATGTTACGCCCAAAACACACCTATGATTAATAAAGACACAAAGTACAACACTTTCGAACCATGCGCCTGGCGTGGATTCGTACACGCCCTGAACGCACCTGTGCCAGGCGCTTCATGCCGTGCGCTTAGATCGTTAAAATAGGGCCCTAAGAGTCTACAGCCATGCTACTGCTAAATGCTAATGTCAGCATGCTAACATGCTCACAATAACAATCCCAACATGCTGATGTTAAAGCAGGTGTAATGTTTACCACGTTCATAATTAGCATGCTAAACACAAAGTAATGGCCACTGTCAAGCATCATTTACTCACTTCATTGTCTACGTAAGCAGCCAGGCAATGCATTCCGGTAGCATCGCGGGACTTTTGAGAAGCGGGGCGTCAAGTTGCCCACTCCTCATTTGCATAAAGTTGAATCCAAGCTACTTTATGCAAATGAGCAGGCAGCTCGACTTGCCGCCTCTCAAACACTCACAAAATCTTTTAAAATGGCTGTTGTCGATCTGAAATGAAGACAGATTTAGCAACTGCATAGCCTATTTCTCGCATTCAGGTGCAGCCATCGGAATTGTAGGAGGGTGTAGCCTGTTTTCTTTGCATGTCAGTGGTCATTGAAGAGAAACTGATAACTGCTAGTGGCAAGCCCACTAGCGTGTAATGTTGGGAAGCGGGGCGATCCCTTCCGTAAAAAAATGCCACAGTGGACATAAACCATGATGCTGAGGCTGAGGTTGATGGGAATGTCATAAGTTTTGAAGAATTTGGTCATAAACCAAAGTTCTCGACAGTTACATTTCTACCTGACCAAAGTTCCTTTTGAGGGACATTTGTGTATCAGAATTCATGACAATTATCATTGAGAAATGTTATTAAAAACCACAAATGTGAACCTCATGGTGGCGATAGAGGAAAAGTCAGGGGATCACCAAAGTCAGTAGGATTCACCCTCTGGGGACCATGAATGTCTGAACCAAATGCCATGGCAATCCATTCAATAGCTGCTCTATACTGTGATAACGTTCATTTCTTCTCGTGCTACGGATGATAATAATGCAAGTAGTAATTAGTAGTTGTGGTAATAGTAGTGGTTGTACGAGTGGTAAGGAAATAGTGGTGGAGATATTTAAGAAAAAGACACTTTTAATGACCCTCAAGGGAAAATGATCATATGTAGAGAAAATTTGATTGACTAATGTTGAGGTATCAATAAGATAAGCTAAAATCTTAATGTAATTTATTGAATCTCAGTGGATATTAAATAAGGAGGATGAAAAGTGATTATAATGGTAGGAGTATAGCATTAGAATCTGTGTAAGTAATACGCAGTAGTAGTGTAAGTAGAAATTGTAATAGTGGAAGTTGTACTGCATATATAAAAATTATTTCATTTTCATTTCTACCCACTTCAGGATCCACCACTGTACCTCCTGTGGCAACAGGAAATCAACGAGCTCTCTGGCCAACATATAACACTGAAGGTATACAACCATAATATACAGTAGACGTTTATCTGCCAGCAAACATGCACACACTGATTATTACTCTTTTTTTTTCATCAGCATGTCCAATTTGTTATGTTGGATTTGTTTTTTCCTCAGTAAAAATGAAATGTGAACTTTTGCCAAATGACCAACAGGGAGAGCCATTTCTCCTCCATTGCCTTTAAGGTGTAACAGACTAACCTCACCATGATCACAGTACAGGTAGTTTGGTAATTGGTTATTGGGAATTGAATCTTATCATGATTTACATCTTCCCTCCAGCAACAGAAAAGGTTCCAGTCACCACGTTACCAACTACAACAACTGTTACCACAACTTCCACAACAAAAGGTAACAATATATTACACTTTGAATGAGTTTTAATATTGGGATGACCAGGGAATATAATAGCCTTTTATGCAATTATCATGAAACATACACTGCAATTTTGTACCTGTCTATTTATTCCTGTGCAGGCACACCATCCATTCGTGTCGTGAATGGTAATGGTAGCTGCCAGGGTCGTGTAGAGGTCTTCTACAAAACTATTTGGGGGACGGTGTGTGATGATGACTGGGACATGACCAATGCCAACGTGGTGTGCAGGCAGCTAGGCTGTGGTCCAGCTATTGCAGCTACGGTCCTGGCCTACTTCGGCTACGGTACGGGTCCCATCCTGCTGGACAATGTGGATTGCGAAGGCTCCGAGCTGGAACTGTCCAAGTGCTTCAACCTGGGCTGGGGTCAACACAACTGTGGCCATCATGAGGATGCTGGGGTTATCTGTGCACGTAAGACCTGACCGGACCTCTCTAACATCATTTGGGGCTACAGCCTACTCCATTTGTCATAAATGTCAACATTTATGACAGCACATACACAATACTGAACATAGGAAATGTCTATATCACAAACCTCTTTCTTAAGTAATCAATTCCACTAAGAGCTCATGCTGTGTCATCTGTGCTCTTTCTGCTGAGCTGTTGAGTTGCAATGCATGACATGCAGTACCCAGACAGCCCAGAGAACATGAAAAATACAGTGGATGAGTCACATCAGTGTCACTGCCTGCCTGCAGGCCAAATTTCACTTCAAGGCTAAATCAGAAGCACATACAGACTCCACTTTATTGTGCTTAGATAACACATCCTTGTTTTCAGGTTGATAGGAAAATATGATTGTACTATTTGTTTTCTAAAAGGCAACAGTTTTTAGTCAGTTGTCTTCAGATGGTAATTAGAATGGCAAAGCAGACATATTTTACAAAAACTTGCAAAGTGTGTCTCTGTATTGTCGCCTGAAAGGAGCCAGACAAGCGTACACATTGTAAATTGCTTTTGTGACCTGATATTTCCTCAGTATGCCCAGGACCCAGAAGCATCACTCCCTTTTTTTTTTTTTTGCTTTCCTCTGCTTCCCTTAGCTTTTGAATTGTACATGGTAAATGGACGTGGCTTTGGAGTAACAGAAAGCATACCTGCCACCACCACCACCACACAACCACCTGAGGGTAGGTTAAATATATCTTTAACCAGCACAACATCAACCCATTTCCCCTGGACTAGGTCTTAAAAAAGGTTAAGAATCGGGATTGATGTGACTCCTTTGTTTTTCGCAGGAACGGTGAGACTGGTGGGTGGCCAGCATCGATGCGAGGGTCGGTTGGAAATGTACTCAAATTCTGGATGGGGCACAGTGTGTGATGATGCTTGGGACCTCCCAGACGCTCAGGTTGTGTGTCGCCAACTGGGCTGTGGAGAGGCCACGACGGCTTGGGGAGAAGCGTTCTTCGGGCCCGGCACAGGAACAATCCTGCTGGACAATCTCAAGTGCAGCGGTGCCGAGGCATCCCTGCAGGGGTGCTCCCATATATCCTGGAATGTGCACAACTGCGACCACTCTGAAGATGCTGGCGTCACCTGCTCACTGTCGTGATTTCAGCAGAACCACACTCCCATCTCCACCATGGGTATGAAGTGGGCGCACCAACCTGGGACTTGTATGCATTATGTAAATAACAGCTCTCACCTTGCTGAAGGAATACTCCACCACCAACAACATACAAAATAACTAATATGACAATATACTATAAACTATCTATTAAGCACTTTATAAATAAATATGATATTAAATACAATGTACACAGGGTTTTTTTTTTTTATAAAGAAAAACAACGATTTTAACTGTCTGTCTCTCCTTTTTGCCCCTATAAAGTTAAAATATTTACTGTACATGTGATTCTTTGATAATTAAGTAGGGGATACTGGAGGAAGTCCCACAATTATTAATTGTGTGGATGAAAGTAAACAAGTTTGTGGACTTCAGTTCCAAAATTTTACAAATATATATTTATGATAAAACAAACAGAAAAATGGGAACTAATTCTAAACTACAAACCACAAGAATGCAAGATAGCAGAAACATCCATAATTAAACGTGCTATATATTGTGAATACACAGCATCTCTCCATCTACAAATAAATGACAGTATGTGCTACTTGTGTTCTGTTAACCATCATATAAATAAATGTAACCTAATAATCATTTACATGTGACAAAATAAATGTTCTTATTTTTCGGTATATAATATACAATATTTCCTGTGTACAAACAGAGGTGTTTAAATCAGTATCTGCATTTGGCATTGTCCTAAACATGCTCTGAATTTGTATTCTTCTTTAATGGCATATACAAATACGTTGACTCTACCATTTGAATTTGTTCAACGGAGAGGATTTGTGGGAACATTCACATTCACAGGGGAGAGTATGAGATTCAGAGTGGCCATTTCCTCCCATTTGTTGTTTACCATTTGTAGCTAATTGTTAAGCTAATGCATGATGTTAGTTTAGTCTGTCCATTTTTCCAAGACAAATAACAATATTGGTAATAAAACTTAGTTGATATGCAATTCTCAAATGAAAGCAATTGCCACATAATACAATTAAGCTTTTTAACTGCACCCAATTTGGACAATATCATACTGACACTACGGGGCCACGTGATAATTACAGGATAATGATAAAATGTAGTGTAGTAGCAAAAGTAGAGCATAAAGTCATGAAACTGACTCAGTAATGTCAGTTACACAGCAGTATTGGTGCAAAGTTGGCTAACATTAGCCACAATAAGCTAATGGTCATACCTGACCAAGTATACGCTACGGCTTTAGCAGCAGCTCTCCTGAGTGTATTGCAATAGGTGATTTATAGAATTCAACTTTTATAAGCGGAAGAATGTGTTATTCCACACTTTAAACTGTAAATGCTCTCCACAATAAAACATGTTAACAGTGGTATTAAATGTAAATGTGTGAAAAAATATGTGAGCATTGAAAAGCAGTTAGAAGACCTCGCTGTAATGCCGTTTAGCATTTAAAGAATTCTGCTACTGCTGATAATTTACTGTTGTACTTTTTAATCTCCGGATACTCACATCAGCCTGGATGATCTTTGAGCATTTTATAGGCCAAAACTGGTAACAATTCCTTTTAAAAATACTTAAAAATTACTTCTGCATAGTGTAAATAAACTCACATTTTCTTGATTTTGTTAGACTAGTCATAACTTCAGTTCAAGACATTATAAAGAATACATACAGATAATGTAAATATTTGGCAAAAGAACATTTTAGATTAAAACTATTTTATATTTAACAAGCAGGAATTAAAGATATGTTGTTATCAGAATTAAGCTGGAGACCCATTTTCTTGAATCAGTTATTAAGTCATCACTTAAATGGAGATATTTGGCATTCGCATTATAGTCGATCCTGAACTGCAGATATCTGTAATTGGAGGTTTCATATACTCTGATTGCTTTAGTCTTATTAGTGAAATCATACTTAGAGATTAATTCAGCATTTGAAATGAGCATTCTGATAAGCAAAATGCAATTAGAGATACAATATTTTAAGATAGCATTTTGACTCATGAATATAGATATGTGTACACCTAGTATGATGTAGAAAACAGAAAAAGAAGCTAAAATGGCTTCAGTCTGGCAGGCTCAAGAGCCAAGTTGGAGCTGATCGATCAATTTCAGAAACATCCAGTGTCGACAGGGAAACAAAACGGCCTGTGTAAGAGGGCGTGTTTGATGACTCATGATAACATGACTCAGCATGTCAGCGTTATAAACCTGCTTCATACCGACGATTATTACAATTACCAGAAATGACATATCCACGGTCACAAACAGACAATATCAATCAATATCAGCTACACAGGCTTTGAAGGGGACTCAGCCAATCAGACTTGATGACAGGAAATATTTCATTGACCATAATCACTATTATAGAAATGAAATGTAAAACATTATTTAATTACTTGCCTGTTATTCTATTTTAAACCAAAATCCTTAGGTCTTCAAGTTTCACATTCTTTAAACCAACACAATATTAAATTTGTGTATTTTTATATTCTACATCATATTACAGTATCTTATAGGAGCAAGATGTATTGTGAGAATATGGTTTTGTTCCATAACGTATATTCTTATTTCAGTACAGTGCGGGCTACTTGGGAATGGCATTACCTCTTGGCCCCTTGGTAGAAATGAGGTGCTGGGCTACCTACTATCAACCCCCGTCCCACCCTCCTCTCTTACTGTAGCATTGCCTCTAGTATTCTAATGCTGTAATATTACAAGACAAGGTTTGTGTGGTAATGTGATAACAAATTGATGGGAATTATCAACCAGTGGTGAAAGAAGTATTCAGATCCTTTACTTAAGTAAAAGTACTAATGCCTCACTGTTACAAGTAAAAGTCCTGCATTGAAAATGTTACTTAAGTAAAAGTAATAAAGTATCATCAGGAAAATGTACTTAAAGTGTTAAAAGTAAAAAGTATTCAATGCAGAAACATCCTCACATTTTAGAAACGATCCAAACAGTTCTGCCAATCAACAATAAACACCAAAAGTGTTTAATCCGCTAATCATTTCAGCTGGACTTGTAGGCCTGTCTATTGTTAGGTAGTTCAATTTATAATAAAACATTGTATCTTATAAACTACATGTGTTTTATGGGCAAAACATCTTAATCTCCATCTCTCTGAAATGTAGTGGAGCAAAAGTAGAAAGTGGCATGAAAAGAAAAGGAAAAGTAACGTACCTAAAATAAGTACAAAACTTAAGTAAATGTAGTTAGTTACATTCCACCACTATTATAATGTAAACATTGTATTGTAAAAAATTGACACCGAGGCCCTCTTCAAGACAGGGCCACAATATCAGGAAGGCCCCTATCATGCCAGTAGTGCTAGGCAAACGCATACTCCTAAAGCCAGGCCTTTGGAGGGGGGGTCTGGAGCCCAGAGCACTTGGCATGCGAGTACCCTACTGTACTTGGAAAGTGTGATAGAATACCACTAGCTACAGTGTAGGGCAATAGGCTGTGCTGTCATTTTCTCTGGACTACCAGGCTCGCTGGTTACATCACTCTGTGAAGACACGCCTTTTTGGGTGGTGACACAACCGAGGGAAAGTGCTCGGAGGGGGAGGGGTGTCCCGTCGGCAGGCACACAGACAGCAGGCAGCAGCTGCAGCGAGGAGGACCCGGTACCGTTACTCTGCATTAAAACATTCACATTACGATTTTTAGCCCCGAAACACATAAGACAGCAACATAAACACACAGACCACATCTAAAATGGTTGACCGCGAGCAACTGGTGCAGAAAGCCAGGCTGGCCGAGCAGGCAGAGAGGTATGATGATATGGCAGCTGCCATGAAATCGGTAAGTAGGCTTCCTCTGTAATGACATTTTCTCTTTTGAAACTTTAAAAAAAATATATATATATATTATTTAAATAGCCTCATCGATACGTGTGTGTATTTGCGAGGAATGTGTAAAAGCTAGCTAACGTTAACTTAGCATTAGGGCAGTATCACGCCTGGCCAAGGACTGTGCCTAGCTGTGTTAGGGAGCACATTCTGATTTAAGCGAATAAGCCACACAAAATTGGTGTATGAAAGTTATGATTAAAGAATACGTTTATGAGAAAGACGTTTTTGTTAATAAGATACAATACTGCTATAATAAGATTTGGGCAACATAATTTTGAACAGGACTGCAAGGCCGGTAAAGATTAGTTAACATTATCACCCGTTTCAGCACATTTCAGAGTGAATCCGTTTTGATACAACGAGGTTCAATTGAAATCCCTAATTTGCAGTAAATCAAAGAGTTTTATCGGCGGCGTGCTGCGGTGGATTGTGGTTGAAATGCGGACTGTTTGATCTTGGGGCGGTGCCTTTCACCAGCAGGCTCCTTTTAAAAACGGCCGGGCTGTTAGGTTGTAAACGAACCGGGTAAAATAAAGCACAAAATAACTATGAAGCGCGATTTAATCGTCTGTCTGGATCAAATGTGGGCTTAGTAGTGGAAGAGTATTAAAATGAGCCCGTCGAAAGATGCGCATAGGCTACTGGCGGAGCAGAGGACGAGCTAGGTGGTACCATGATGATGAGAGTGACATCGTAGGTTGTGCTGATGGTGGTGTTCCGGTTTGCATGATGCTGGGAAATAATGGACCATCGATTTAGTGTGAAATACCACTTTTCTTTAGCTTGATGTGGAGAAACTAGCAGGCAGTGTCCCGCCTATTGGTACTCATTTGGCGCATTGGGAAGAGCAATGTTGGCTGAAGGTTGATCGCAATCGATATGCGCAGAAGCAGCGCACAAAATTCGAAGCGTTCACCTTACAGACGTGGGTGTGCTGCTGGCGGACAGCTTTCCAGAAAGCTCTGTGTGTCATATGGCAGCAAACGGTCGTTTTGGGCCTCAAACTGTAGCATGACGGGCAGCCCGTATCAATCGATGCTGTGTAGCAACCGCATCCCTGCGTCCTCGAACTCTTACAGCAGGTTTCCACACAGAGGCGTGCCGCAGCATCTGCCAAGATGCAGCACAGGCCCACCCGTAGTGCACCATTTCATAGGCAGCGTTTTTATCACAGCTTCACAAAGGCTGCATCTCTCTATATCAGCGCTGTCTGGACAATAAGATCATAGAGGAAGGGACAAATTGGCAGGGGAAGTCGAGGAATGTTGTGCTGTGCGACAAGGCCCACTCTCCTTTATTTAAAAGAATGGCCATAATATCTGTGCAGGACTTCATATTGTGTCTGTTGTTTCTAATTGTGACTTTTTAGTGCTAATAGAAGAATTTCTAGTTGCCTGTAGCCTACTATGTATTTTATTTTTTTAATAAGAGGCTAGCAGTTTGGGCACATATAGTTATATTCTTTTCCTCTATAAATGATATAGAAAGACTATTTTTCCTAAAAGTTGTTTTGCTTTTATTAACAAGGCCAGACCTCAGCATGTGTGCCCAAGGTGTATAGGCATGTTTAAAAGTGGAGATAGCAAGATTAGTGGAACTTTTTCTACCTTTCGGCTTTAACTCCAAGAGTCAACAAGTAAGCTGTCAGCGTGTTTAAAGCCCACGCTGTTTGCCTCTCTCTAGGACCAGGCTGTAGTGGTAATGCCAGAGGGGGCCCAGCTCCACCCCTTTTCATTTATGCCGAGTCAGAGAGCGAGCTGCCCCTTACCCAGCCAGTCTCTCTGCAGCACTGGGCAGCGGGGTGTGTCTGCTGCCTCGCCCATCATTTAAGGGGAATCCCTTGCCACTGCAGACATGGTAACCGCCCCGGTGGCAACGGAACCAAAAACAGGATTACAGAACACGACACTGCACCCATCCTCTGGAGGATTGTAACGTTTCAGACTCAGAAACCAGGCCCAACTAAAATGAACATTCATTCTGATGAACTGCTGTTAGTGCTGTGTTTTCACCACTGCTTTTGTAAGATTATAATAAAGCAGATATCAGGACAGCATATCTCACCATCAGGTATAGTTTTACAGCTCCAATTATTTAGTCATCTTTACGGGAAATCAGATGTATTAAAGAACAGAGAAGTTATTCTCAATATATGGGAGAGTCGTTCCTTATTTGGGAGCTAAAGTAGAAATGGTTTTAATTTAATAAACTGTAAATGAGTGACATGTTTACTTTTTTTATTTGTCTGAATTTTTACATCTAACAAAAATCTCCCAGCAGAGAGTCATTGTCAGGCCTCCGATGTCTTTCCAAGTTCACTTTTAGGAGCTGTGTGAGACATCGCAGGTTCGGGAGAAGCATTAAATTCTGCTTGTCCTCTTCATGTCTGTCGGGCACGGCTATGAGTGATCAGTATCCGATCAGTAATGCAGACCCAGTTGCCTGCAAAATATGTTGTACTACATTGGAGTCAGAAAAATGAAATTAGGATCCTGGACTTCTATATGAAAAAGCCACATGAACTGAAAATGTTTAGTCGTTCAATAAATGCTTCTGACTATAAATGATTAAATCAACACTAAAGAACTTTTCCCGCTTCGGTCCCCCTACAGGTTGGAAGCGGAATTGTCCATTACATTACATTGTCCAGTTCATTCGAACTACATATCCGCTACCCGATCTGGCAAAGTTGCATAGTGTAATGTAATGGTCAATTCCGCTTCCAACCTGTAGGGGGACCGAAAGCGGGAAAAGTTCTCTAGTGATGCTTTAACCGTGCTTTTAAATGTCACGGTTAATTCATCGTTAAAGCTCCACTACACCGAGTGTTAACTGACTGCACGTTATGTGTAGCAGTGTGTGCAGTTCTTATTAAACCTCCTTGACAACATAAACGCTCGCATGCGCACACGCGCTACACACATGAAATCAGACGCCGGCCACCGTGAGTACCGACTGTCAGAGTACATCATCATAACGGCGTCCCGTGGTGGGATAACTTACTGCTGCAATTTTTTAGCATTACGTGAAGTTAGCAAACACTAGTAAAACAGCTAGAGCAGAGCCAGACCCTGACCTCAGGACAGCTGCAGCTGCAACGGGGAATTCAACCCAAGTTGGTAAGCTTTCTAGCGACTTTGTTTGTTAACGTTGTTGTTTAAGTGTTTGTTAGCTTGTTAACGTTACCAGTTGGCTAACGAGTCAGAAGCCGACATTTGCATTTACAGTGAGTGCACTGATGATAAAGTTATGTTCGTACAACTCAAAACTCTGCAACAGTTCGAACATGTCACTGACGTTACCACTTAACGTTACTTACTTACTTCATCTCCTGTGGGACGTAAGGCTGCAAAGAGATCCCTCCATCGCATTTATTCCTTGGCAACATGCTGCAAATCTCCCTATGACAGCTGCATCTTGTCTAGCAGCTCCTCCAACTTTTAGAAACACCAGCTAGCAGGGCTGTGTCTAGCCCAAAAAGGGTCCAACTTCTTCCTAAGAAGGGCAGCGCTGTTGTTGCCAACTTGGCCTTTGTTTGTGGTGTGACCGATTCACCGCTAGTCTCTAATCTTAATATTAAAAAGGTTGATTGATCATATAATCATTTTCAAAACATTCAAAACTGTTACCGTTATTTCTGTTTCAAAAGGCAGCAATAAATAACACATTAAAATATATTGTTCATGTGATTTCATACATTAGCAGTGAAATTAATTAATGCATAATAATCGTGAGACTGTGATTATTCCATCCATCCATCTTCATCCGCTTATCCGGGGTCGGGTCGCGGGGGTAGCAGCTCCAGCAGGGGACCCCAAACTTCCCTTTCCCGGGCCACATTAACCAGCTCCGACTGGGGGATCCAGAGGCGTTCCCAGGCCAAGTTAGAAATATAATCCCTCCACCTAGTCCTGGGTCTCCCCCGAGGCCTCCTCCCAGCTGGACGTGCCTGGAACACCTCCCTAGGGAGGCGCCCAGGGGGCATCCTTACCAGATGCCCGAACCACCTCAACTGGCTCCTTTCGACGCGACTGTGATTATTCTTCGGACCATAATTGTACCAACAAAATCTATAATCGTTGCATCCATAGTTGTAGCCCATTCACTTCAATCTGTAGGCTACACATTTTTTCTTTTCTTAGGGACATAAACATTTAGCCTGGTCCTACCAGTCTCTCGTACATTTAATTTGTACAGAGAGTCTGGCCTCTCTCCATTGATAAGTGTTAACTTCCTTGAAGGCGGGTACTTTGTTGAAGTTTAAAACTATTGGATCTGCCCAGAGCCACTCTGGATCTGCCATAACCAATCGCTAACGTTTGGTCGTGACGTATGTCATGCGCATGTGCAACAAGAGGGGAGACCGACAACAACTATCTGCTTATATTTAGCATTAGCATCGCTAGCGTTAGCCTTAGCCAACTCCTTCACCACTAACGGAGCGAGCTGGAAAATCAAACTGTTCCCGAACCCCGTGGGGAGGGGGGCCACAACATCATGGCCACCAACACAACTCAGCAAAGATTGTTCTTGCTCGGGCTTGAACTTCTGGATAGTCTGCAGCGTTGCCACAACGGACCCAATGGCTTCGCTCGCATCTTTCTCCGCCGCCATTATGGAACTACAACTCGAGCGCACGGCCTCAACGTCATCGTTCTCAGCCACTCCCTCTGTTCGCTGATTGGACCGCCAAAAATTTGGCTGGAGAAAACCCAAGACTATACCGCGAACCCAGACGGAGTACTGAAGGGAAATGAAAATTGAGCGGAAGTACGTAGGAGGGCGGAGCCAGGCTAATAAACATTCATTGAGATTCTTGAATGAGCTTTTTCTACCTCGTGGGAAGCCATTTTTACATTTCTTTCTTTTCATACAAAACAGAAACATAGTTTTAATAAAACTGATAAACATAATATATATTGATATGGAGTCGTTCAAGCCACATACTCAATTTTATTAAGTAAAACTGTCATTCTGCTGAATTTATATTTTATTAATAATGATAATTTTTAACACTCAGAGCTTCACAGAGGACACAGTTATATTTAAAATTTCTGTGACTTTGTTTTTTTTCCACTAAGCTTACCTTACGACTATCAGTGCTTCTTGGTTTGAGTAATGAAAAAACCCAACATGCCTTTTGAGG
This sequence comes from Sander vitreus, assembly GCF_031162955.1. Classification (NCBI taxonomy): domain Eukaryota; kingdom Metazoa; phylum Chordata; class Actinopteri; order Perciformes; family Percidae; genus Sander; species Sander vitreus. Next base: position 23,137,761 of record NC_135867.1, read on the forward strand.
GGAAACGTAGAACCCCAATTCCCACAAGGGAAAAAAAAAAACATAATTCCAACTTTCAAGCTTTTGAAGCTGCAAAATCAAACGCTACCTGTTTGCAAGCCACACATGGTGATTACTCCTTTTCATACAAACCTGGGTACAATGTGCTTTATTGAACGCGTGTTCAACCCAGGTTTGACCTGATTCATTTGAGACCGCTTTCACAACTTAATCCCACAGAGACTTCAGTCTGCAACTGTAGCTCAATACAAATGACTGCTAAATCACAAGAGTTACATAGTTGCACAAAATTAGATTACGCAAGGTGCAGCTTCAGTTCATTTTATGTCCAGCTCTCTCTCTTTAGCTTTAATGAACTAATCAAGTCATACATGTTTAAAATAACATACGTTTAAGTCCCACTTCTGTTCATGGAAAGTGTCAAACTCCCGTTCGATACTGGTTGGGATGAGGGTCAAGAAACCATTTTTGAAGATGCATATTGCCCCATTCAGGTCAACCACATGTGGTTTTGACCCATTTTGCTGTATTGTTCTGAAAGGGCTATTACAGATCCCACCATCTGACACCCAGGGTCCCATAGCAACAGTCTAGAAAATATAGAATATATGTTGTCAGTCTCAGAAATTAAGGGGGTCAAAGGGCAAAATTGCCCCATGAAATCTCAGAATGTACAATGAACATACACTCACACAAACACCGCTGTTTCATATACAGTAAATGCACTTATAATATCAATAGTATGCTTTTTATTTACTCATGTTGGCACAAGGTGGGGATTACTTTATGCATTTTAATCTGGGACCATTTCACATTCAAAAACAGCAACTTTATGCACTAATTACTAGAGAATTACCTAAATAGTGTTTTCTACATCGGATAAAAGGAAATGGTAGACACAAATGTCTGTAAATCTTAGGGTGCAACAGAATAGCTAATTAACCGCATGTCTTCATGTAAGTCATTTTAAGATAAGCTTTAAAAACAGATGTTTATCTGTTAAAGCGTGAGGTTTCCCCACACATGTGTAATAACAGCTCTATATCTGTACCAGTAGTGAGTGACCCTGCAGGTCCCGCAGGACCTAATACAAATGTTGCGGCGGGTGCAGAATACACTTGCTCTGTTGCGAGTGGGACTGATGGTTGCCATCATTCATTGTGGGAGTGCCACAATCTAATGTATGCAAATATGTTATTTGACTTAACTATCATTATACTGTAACTATCCAAATACTGAAATATACCAAACAACATTTTTACAGAGCCCCTTAAAAGGAACACGCCGACTTATTGGGACTTATTCACCGTAACCCCTAGAGTAAGACAAGTCCTTCTCATCTCTGGGCGTGTTGTAACTCTGTCCGACCGTTCCACCGGTAGCCTAGCTTAGCACAGATCCTGGAGGTAACCGACTCCAACTAGCCTACTGCTTCGAATAAGTGACAAAATAACGCCAACATGTTCCTATTTACATGTTGTGATTTGTATAGTCACAGGGTGTACAAATAACAAGGTCACATGAGACACAGCCGTCTTCTAACCGTATACAAACTGGGAACTATATTCTCAGAAAGGCAAAGCACTGCTACTTCTGCTACTTGGGCGGAGTGATATGCTTTGCAGCACCTGAGAAGCCCCGAGCAGATCAGCAGTGCTTCGCCTTCCCTTGTGATTGTAGTAGACATACAATTAAAAAAAAAAAAAAAAAAAATAGTTCAATTAAAAAAATATGAATTGATTTTTGGAATTCTATGAATCGATTTTGAATCGGTAGAGCTTGAATCGCTTGTGAGCTTTGCACACCCATAACAAGTTGGAAGAGAACCAGGGACTTGAGCCATAATATTTTTTATCCACTTTTAATTATCACTGCTATAAAAAAAAAAAATGTTTGGCTGGCAGACTATTTTTTTGGGGTTTTTCCCTCTATTGACAGTGGCTAGACCAGAAAGGGGGAGAGAGATGGGGGATGACACGCAAAAAGGCAGCAGGTCAGATTTGAACCCTGCACCGCTGCAGGACTCAGCCAACATGGGGCAAACACTCTTACTGGGTGAGCTAGAGGCCACCCCTCAGTCACATTTTCAATAGAAAACTATTTCTACGTTTACAAGCACATAATATTCCGTTTTTTGCCCTTATTCTGAAAAAGATGATATTCTGACTAAGCTGTTAACATGGCTAATGAAAGTGAATATTCCACTAATATTCCCGTTTACATGTGGCCGTGTAAAATAAGATTTTTTCAAAATTTACCAGCGGTGGCGGACTTGTTGGACTGTGCGAACACAGCCTCCCTCTTTCATTCCTTCAACCAGCTACTTCAAAAGGTCGTCGTAGCAATGTGTGCGCATATCCAAAAACCTGTTGATATCCAAGACTTTGATAATGTTTAAAAGTAGCCGTTTTTCTACAGACCATAAGCCGTAAACAGGCAAGAGGCCGTAAACTGAGGTAAAACCCCCGATTGAGACACATATCCCGAATGCGCTGTATAAATGTCCAAAGAATGCCTCTAAAACCCAAATAATACCGGAATATCCCACGTCTTAATCGGGAAATGCTATATTCGGAAAAAGGCCTTATCCGGAATCCAACCGGAATATGCTGTTTACATGACCTGTATCAAATTCGGAATATTAACATATTCGGAATAATAGTGGAATATTGGTGTGTATGTAAACATACTCAGTGTTGCGTAGGGGAGTGATCTAGTGGCTATCTTCAACATCAATGTGAATGTTTTTAAATTTGACACCTATGATGAGCTTCGTTTTAGATACAGATTGCTACAATCAGTTTGCTAAACTCATTTTGGAGTTTTTGTCCAGGGGGCAAAAGGAAGCATCAAACTTCTACTTCTTTATTTCTGAAATATGAACACACTCCAAAACCTCAATCCAATAATGAATGCAGCGAATGTCATCTCAGGACATTTCAGTATGTCCCGAAATGAGTTTTGACTCATTGGTGAGTCACAAAGGCACTACCAGAAACGCCCACCTTACCCACCTACACACACTACTGTATAATCAGGTTCATTTCACATCGTACTTACATTTGCAGCTAGATGTGCAGAATTGAAGTGAGTGATAATTCCCCACAACAGTACTTTATTATCTTGTCGCATCATTCAGTTGCTTTGATGTCTTCTTTTCCTTTTGCTTAGTCACTGTCAACGAGTGCAAGGACATAAACGCGGCATTATAAAAGGCAGCACATGGACACATCTACCCTGACTTGCAGTTGTAATATAGTTCAAAGGAAAGAAAGGACAGCTAAAAAAGGAATAAGTAGACAAAGTATTCATTCTTTCTGGGAACTGAAAACATCTTCCCAATGTGTGAAAGTGTGTGCAAACCTGCACAGTTCCGATTAATGTCAACTATTAAATCAGTCTGCAACTATTTTCATAATCGATTAATCGGTTTGAGTCATTTCTTATGAAAAGACTTAACAATTCTTTGATTCCAGCTTCTTACATTTTCTAGTTTCTTCAGTTATTTAGGACAGTAAACTGAATATCTTTGAGTTGTTGACAAAAACAAGACATTTGGGGATGTCATCTTGGGCTTAAGGAAACTCTGATCGTCAATTTTATAAACCAAACCACTAACGATTAAATCGAGAAAATAATCATTAGTTGCAGCCCTACTTTCAGGTGTCTCCAACGTATATTTTAGCAAATTACTCAAAAGTATTATCACCCACACCAAACATGTTATTTTACAGAAAATTAAACTTTTATTTTAGGTGGGAATAGAGCTGCACAATATTGGAAAAAACTGACATTGCTGTATACAGTATATATTTACTTTATATATATATATATATATATATATATATATATATAGATAGATAGATAGATAGATAGTATAGATAGATATATAGATAGATATATAGATAGATAGATAGATAGATATGAAAAGTGATTTTTACAAGATGACATAAAAAGCTCTATTTGGAAATAATAAATCATTATTGACTAATGGGACCATTTTGTACAGGAGTGCATCTACATAGAAAATAAAAAAGGAACTTTTCTAATGGGAACCATTCTTTGTTAAACTTTAATGCTAATTACAAACACCAAAGCAATTAAGCGCTGTGACTACTTCACTTCTGAAGTGGTTTTGGAGTGGGAAATTAGGTAGTTAAATACACTGGTTGACTCACATGACACCATTGTATTCATATAATACTATCAATCCAGGCTAAAGTCAATGCTATTATGAATACATGCATGTTGCTTCCTCCGTTTGATAAATTGATCAACATTAATTGTGATTGATGGTTCGCTGTGCATGGACAGCCTGCATGTCACGCACTAGCAACACACTGTGTATCCAAGAACACTTAAATCAGTGTAAATTACATTATATCAGACACAGACTTCTTTTGTAGATTAGTGTTACATTTCCAGCTTCCCTGCTCCGAACCGTAACGTTAGTTGGGACAGAGCCCTTGATTCTTTAGGTTCACTATATTAGCTTTAGCCTGGCTGGTGGCAGCTTTCTGGTAACTGCGTGAAGAAATGGCCGGAAGACACCGTGATAACGTTGCATTAATCAGGTGATTTATTTTGTCTTTGCAGTGAATATAAAACACAAACTCCTCTAGCCATGGAAAAGCATGTGCATCACTGTGTTCACGGCAGCTGCTGCTTACGGTACCTTTCGACACACGGGAGAGCGTCACTTCCCATAACAAACCCTGTCTGACTAACGTTACGTCACATACACACGTTGTTCACATGGCCACCTGCCACCGGTAACAATCATGTAAAAGGAAAACGTTGAACGTTTACTTTTCTATCAAGCAGCAAAACGTTCTAGCGTTAACATCGCACGCCCTGCGATGTGACTATCGCACATGCGCATATCGCGATGTAGACGATGACACTAAATATCGTGCAGCCCTAGGTGGGAATCATGATCTAATTACTTCAAAGCCCAGCTCAGCCGCTAGTCATCATTAAAGGTGCCCTGTGGAGAACATTTTTTTAATCAAGCAGCAAAGAAGTTGTAGTGTCAATGTCGCAACGTCGATTAATTTGATTACTAAACATCCTCGATGCAAAATGATTTGCCTCGAAGCTTTGTTAAATCAATGTTACCAACGTATCGCTCACGGTGTTTCCGCACGGATGATTATTACTGTCGCACACCGGGCTTGACGCTGCTGGCGACACATGCCATGAAGACTGAAGGCGCAGATTACAAAGAGAAAGAGCATAAATAGTGAGACAGGCTGGAGAAAACAACAGAAAGTGTCCAAAGTTTGGAATCAGTTCAAACGTAATTAAAACGAGAACTCTGTACAGTGTGTCTACTGAAAAACCGAACTAGCTTAACACAATAATAGCACGACGTCAACGCTTCAGCATCTCTAACTTAATCATCCATTCCACGAAGCGGACCCAACGATGAAACTACACCAAACACAACCACAACCAAAAACAAAGACAAAATATTTAGTGGTGACCACAATTTCATCTAAAGAGCTTGACTAACAGCTGATTGTTGCGCACCATTTTCTCTCACTCTCTCTCTTCACGGACAAACAGCTGATCAACGTTTTACTAGCATAAGTGTAACAGAGCTGTGTAGCATTGTCATCAAATTAGAGCTGGGCTGGTTTTAAAGGCTGCATTACAGTAAAGTGATGTCATTTTCTGGACTTACTAGACTGTTGTAACTTTGTAAATTTGCCTTTACCTACTTAGTCATTATATCCACATTACTGATGATTATTTATCAAAAATCTCATTGTGTAAATATTTTGTGAAAGCACCAATAGTCAACCCTACAATATCGTTGCGGTATCGATATTGAGGTATTTGGTAAAAAAAATCATGATATTTGATTTTCTCCACATCGCCCAGCCCTACATCAAATATATAAATGAAAATAGGTTGAGTATAACTAATATTTACATATAGGCCTATATACAGATCACTCTCAGGTTGAAACTTGTAGTTCTGAAAGTTAAGTTGCACAACTTAAGGTAATGTTTATGTATTATTGGATGTTTAATATATGCCTTAGTTTGAGGTTGTTATTGCATTTCATATTTTTTTTTCTTTAAAAACAATGTAATATGGCACTTAAATGCACTTAGTTTAGTTTTTTGAGAGATGATATTGTAAGCAATGTAGGCAATAGAAATTTCGGAAAAAGGCTTTTTCCGAAAATTAAACCAAACTGTTGTATATTATTGCTCTTCAATAAAACAAAAGTATTTCTTACCCGATTAATCGATGGAATAGTCGGTAGAATACTCGATTACTAAAATAATCGATAGCTGCAGCCCTAGTTCTTGCCCCATGTATTGTGTTTTGTCTTCTCAGTTCATGGAGTGAAATGTCACATGAAACCACATTTTATGTTTGTAGAAGAATAGTTCAAGTTGTTGCTTTATTGCTTTGGCACCATTATAAGGGTTATTTGTGTGGGATTTCATGTCCCTGAATGAGTTCACAGGATTATTACAGACATGGGAAGTATGAAAACAGGGATTTTGACAAGATGGGGATAGCTAGGAGATGGCCCAACCCTAAAAACACAAGTGTGAAACATCAGCATGTGTCCTTGAGACAGTCTATGACCAAGCATTAGTAATGCAATTACAACACAGTAATCACAGTCATTGTTAGTAACACTACTGGTCAATACGTGATGAGTCTGCAGTGCTTCCAGACTGTGATCTGAAAAAGGAAGAATTTAAAGAAAACTATCGGTATCATTTGTTTTTATTCACCTGATGTAAATTAATAATTATATAGCAGGCAACCATTAATGTAAATAACAGTGTCATATTAATATATACTCAGTCAGATCTGTCCTGTACACCCATTTTATTTATTTTAATAAGCCCTTACTTGGTAATATTTGACACATGAGCGTGAGGGCTAACTTTTACTGTCACTTTAGGTCACATGTGTGTGTTACCGGTTTCTTTAATGACAGCAGAGAACTAGTACTAACAGAGAGGCTAGCATTAACTAGTGTTTGACCCTCTCCATACCAGTCCAGTAGCCCAATTAGGTCCGCACATCTCCCTCATTCCTTTTAAGTGATCAACCCTTTATGTGTTTCCTTATTGAATACGCACATCAGCTGTATTCACAGAATAACTACTGTCATATGTGGTAGCATAGCAACTAAGAACTACTCAAAGCTCACACTACATCACCATTATTAAGACACACGCATACACCGCTTTGCATCTCCCTTTTTCTTCACCAAGGCTCCAACCCTATTCACACCGCCAGTGATGCCAGGTAGTCCAAGGCACCTTTGTGCGATGCTGCCTGAAAGAGGGTCAGCGGGGGGGTTGTCACATCAGGTTAGGAGAGCCCAGGGAGTGAGCAAGTGAGCAAGGAAAAGACAGAAGGAAAGCGTAGAACAGGAAGAAAAATTGGTAGCTGTGGGACTGTGACAAGTCTTCATTATGTGAATTGAAAAATCCATTAAATAGAAATGCAAGGTGGTAGGCATTGAGGTCTAACCCAGCCTCTACTCATGCCCAACATATCCTCTTACTCTCCCAGCCCTGCAGCCCTTACAGTGTCTCTCTGGTGGATATTAATGGTCATGCAAAGAACTGTCAAAGAGGAAGTTATTGATTGTCCTGCCTGGCCTTTGTTTGCATTAACAGTTGTTTGGACGTTTGACTGCCCTGTGCAAGGATGAGTCACGAGAGAGCAGGCGCGATTGATGAGCTTTATGGGTAGACAGAGCTCTATTGTCATCCCCGCACCACAGCTTCCGTCAGGGCTTTCTGCTCACCCTGCAGCCTTCTGAAACAAAGGCATGCATGTTTTTACAGACGTGTTGTTTAGGCCTTGTTTTTCTAACCTATGTGTTGCTTCAGCATTACTCTGTTGGTTGAATTTACTGTAGGTCAGAGACTTGTTTACACTAATTGTAATTTAATGGGCTAATGCATAGAGCTGTATAAAACTAAGGCTGTGCTTCAGCAAAGACTAATGGGGGGCAGGCTGACTTTCTCCTGTGCTCGTAAGTGGGATCATTATGCAACGGATGTCAGTTTATTGTCTTCATAGTTAACTAGTACAGAGGTAATTTTATTTATGCCAGTTGTACATTTTTACTACGTCCTTAGTGAACACACACACAAGTTGACAGTACTGCTAGTGGCACTCTAGAGGCTGCACCATTAGTAAACAAGGCACGAAAAGCACTGTGGTTTGGTTGTTGGGATGTCGCTAAAGATGGGATATCCAAATACAATGGGGTGTTTCCTGTGGTGAACATAAATTTCCACTTTAAATTCCATGGCAGTCTGCCCACTAATTACCTTTTGGACCAAGTTGATGATTTGGTGTTAGGAAGGCACCAAAGGAAAAATGTAAACGCAATGCCTGAAATAGGCAGAGATACTGTGGGATGTTGGTGGTTTTTAGTAAACATCATAGTAATCTACCTTTCAGATTTTGAGACATGTTCAACTTTTGGCTTAGCTAGTACTGGCTTTACAACAAATCCCAGAATCAGTAGGGTTCATCCTCTTGTGACCATGACTAGAGAGTCTAAAGCCATGCTAGCAGTTCTGTGAGATTGTACTTTGGCACAACAGTGCTTTGAGCTAAATGCTAACACCCTCACCATCACCTCTTGGGACTCTCAAATATCTGTAGTTAATTTCACAGCAATCCATTCAATAGTTGCCAAGATATTTCACTCTGAATCAAAAACGCCAACCTATTGGTGACACTAGAGGAAAGTCAGGGATCACCAAAATCATTTGAACTTCCCCTTGAATATCCGTACCAAATCTTAGGGCAATCCATTCAGTAGATAGATATATATTTCACAAATGTCAACCTCATGGTGTTGATATAATAAAAAAAAATAAAAAAAAGTCAGGGAATCACCTCGCTCAATAGGATTCATACTCTGGGCACCATGAATGTCTGTACATAACTGTTTTTCATATTTAAAGCTACAGAGTTGTCAGTTTGACCTGATGGAAATGAGGAAAGCTCATGGGACTGTTCAAAAATGTAAATGGCTCATTGTCTGGGCAGCATGAATGTGCTCAATACATTTGGCAGACAGACCAACCAACTACCATCACCATCCTCAGGCCCTGCATGCCACTAGCAAGGTTGAAGCATGACTGAAGTGAAACATTTTCTTGTGGTTTTCTTGTGGTTCCTCCAATGTTTCATGTGCAGACTGTTAGCTTTCGAATCATTTGTGTCCTGTACAGAGCCATGAAAATGACATTGCTTAGGATGACTGCCAGAGTTGGCTGATGGGTGTGAGATATGAAATGGCTTACTTGCACTTATCCCCACCCACAGTGCTGCAGCGTTCTCCATACTACAGCCATGTCAGTATCCTTGCTATTAGCAGCTTGTGGCCAGCGTCTTCAGCAGAGATACAATGGCTTCCACAAACAAAGCAGATTTTGCAGTCGCCATAGAAACAGGAGATTGCATCACTGATTGCTTTTTAACCTCCACCCCCTCCCTCTTACCGTAATCTGGGGGCGTAGTTGTATGCAAGGATGTATGTATGCTGAAAATGAGTACATCAGATGAACACATGATTAGTCATACATTTGTATCAATAGAGACTGTAGTAAAAACTGGAACAGGGATTAGCAGCTACTGTGTGTTATTGGAAGCTAACCAAATCAGAGTGACACAGCTGTTAGCTCATCGTGACAGTGATGCATCTCAAAAGGTCACAGGTTTAAGCTTTCCTGTCCTTGAGCAACACACTGAGGCTCTGCTGTATGTCGAGGATGCTGCACATACACCATCACGTATAGAGATGGCCCGATGCCATTTTTTGCTTCCCGATACCGATTCTGATACCTGAACTTGCGTATCGGCCGATACCGAGTACTGATCCGATACCAGTGCGTCATATATTTTATTATGTTTTAACAACTGTATACTACTATCCCTGTATGGATGTGATATGATTTCTATCTTTGTTGTCTTTGTTGTCTGGCTCAGGTTAAACTCTTTGTGAAACATGAACAAACAAACAATGAATGCCACAGAACTTCAGTCAGTTATAACGGAAAAAGAACATAATAAACTACTTTAATGTAGATTTTCTTTAGGGCTTTATTACATGGTATCGGATCGGTGCATGAACTCCAGTACATTCCGATACCAGCGTTTTAGGCAGTATCGGAGGCGATATCGGAACATCTCCAGTCACGTAGCACAACCTCTGGGGAATATATTGTACAGTGCCATTACAAAGTTCCAAAAGTGACCTCTTGTTGCCTTTCTAACACTGTGGCAGCAGTGTGCGACCCCACCTGGGTGGTTAGGAGAAGACACAAGACGATACACCAACACAGCAAACCTGATTTACCTGAAATGTAATGTAAGAAATACATTATTAATTTCAGCCACGCTACCATGGCTCTATGGATGGCAATGTCTGTCTGATGATCAGTCCACCAATTTGGTCCAGATAGAACAATCTATTTGAACGGTTTGATATGACATTTATGTTCCCCAGAGGATGAATCCTCATAACTTGGATGATCCCCTGACCATTTATCTAGCACCACCAGCAGGTCATAGGTTTCACTTATCCTGTGAAATGTTTCAGTACATCGAACACATTTGCACAACATTTTACACAGACATTCATGGTTCCCAGATGATGCATCCTGATGACTTTGATGATTTTCTGACTTTTACTCTAGCACCAGATTTGTGGTTTTGAGTGAAATGTCTCCACAACAATTGGATGGATTGCCCTGACATTTGCCACAGACATACGTTTTCCCATCATGAACTGTAATAACTTTGGCGATCCATTAACTTTCTATCTAGCGCCATCATCTGGTCAAAACTTTCATTTGTCCAGTACTTTGGTTTATGACTCGTCGGCCTCAGCTCAGTCGTCGTGTGAACTGCTAACAGGCTAATGTTAGCATGCTAATACTAAGCTTAGATGGTGAACATGGTAAACTTTATACTTTCTAAACGCGAGCAAGTTAGCATTCTCAATGGTAACATGGTAACATGCTGATCCTAGAGTTTTCAAAGCACGACTGTTCCTAAGTACTGCTAGCATGGAACGGTTAGCATGGCAGTAGACTCTTAGTCTTGTTTACTCTAAAGGTGAACATTTCTTTTGTTGTTAAAGGGACAGTGCCTCAATGCCTAGAAACTGAATTACGATGAAATCAAAGCAAATATTGCTGAGTTTATTAATGCTGAATGAATGTACCCGTTACCAATACCAAGAAAGCTATGGATTTTTAAATGTTTCTAACAGAGAGAAGTCTCTTTATTATTCTATTTCTTTTCTAGGGCCTCATAGTAAAAGCAAAACATGAAAAAAAGAAGCCAGCTTAATTTTTTTCCCAATTGAAACGAGTTTGAGTTTATTGAACTCATGCTCACAGTAAAAAAACTGAATAAAAAGCTGAATTTAAGTTTAAATCATAGAAAGTCTGGCCCTATAAAAATAAATAGACTAAATATACATAACACATATGCACCCATAAGTTCATGCTGACACTAGGGAACAAGGAGAGTATCACCACAATCCCCTTAGTTTTTTACCCAAAATGTAGATTTATGTTGACCGATATTGAGTTCAGTAAGGGCATTGTGAAGAGCTGTTCCACGTGATTGGCCGGGGCCCCCTACTTTGCTATGCTCATGGAACTGAATTCTGTAAAAAAAAAAAAAAAAAGTAACAACAGGCTTTATACTCAGAAAAGGTCTGTAAAGATGCCGCTGCTGCACAGTCCCAGTGGGGTATAAAGGATTAAATCCTCCAGCCAGACACGGGCCTGTCCAGACAATACAAAACCAGCATTCAGAGCTGCGCACAGCCAATCAGGAGTCACCTAAGAGGATGATGTCAGTGAGCTGGAGGCGTGGTTTACCCTGCAGTGACTGTTGCCTTGGGGTGTTGTACAGTTTGTCTGGAGGCATCTGTGACAGTTTTCAGAATTGTTTTTGTGTGCGTCAATGGTCACACTTTGTAGCATGTTGCATTCGTTTTGGCCAATTGTCAACCGTTAAATGTTATTGAGACATACGTCCACATATTTCGACATAAATAAGACAATTGAGATAACAAAAAAAAGACGACGCTAACGGCTGCACATTTTCCTTCCTTTCTCGTTTTCTTCAGGTCACAGAGCTGAACGAAGCGCTATCCAATGAGGAGAGGAACCTGCTCTCCGTGGCCTACAAGAACGTGGTTGGGGCGAGGCGTTCGTCCTGGCGCGTCATCTCCAGCATCGAGCAGAAGACATCGGCCGACGGCAACGAGAAGAAGATCGAGATGGTGCGGGCCTACCGGGAAAAGATCGAGAAGGAGCTGGAGGCCGTCTGCCAGGACGTGCTCAACCTCCTCGACAACTTCCTGATCAAGAACTGCAACGAGACGCAGCACGAGAGCAAAGTCTTCTACCTGAAGATGAAGGGCGACTACTACCGCTACTTGGCCGAGGTGGCCACGGGGGAGAAGAGAGCGGCGGTGGTGGAGTCCTCCGAGAAGTCCTACAGCGAGGCCCACGAGATCAGCAAGGAGCACATGCAGCCCACCCACCCCATCCGCCTGGGCCTGGCTCTCAACTACTCCGTCTTCTACTACGAGATCCAGAATGCCCCGGAGCAGGCGTGCCACCTGGCCAAGACCGCGTTCGACGACGCCATCGCCGAGCTGGACACCCTGAACGAGGACTCCTACAAAGACTCCACTCTGATCATGCAGCTGCTACGAGACAACTTGACGCTGTGGACGAGCGACCAGCAGGACGACGAGGGAGGCGAGGGCAACAATTAAAAATAAAAAGAGTCCCAAAACCTCATTCTGCCAAAAACACAACAACACGCTCGCTCACAAATGATGACAAAAATAATAATACTAGTTTAAAAAGTTCTTAGAAATAAAAAAAATAAAAAAGGGAGGGGCGGTGGAACATCGGCGGCCAATTTAGCCAACGGTACTGACGTGGCTGCTGTTCTTTATTTTTCAACAAATTAAAAGTGGAAAAAAAAGTTGAAGGAGGGAAGACAATTTTAGTTTGAGAAATAACCTACGATTAAAAATAAAAAAAAAAAATTAATAAAAGAATGACACCCCCTCCTTGGTAGCCTCTGCAGCATTTGCCAAAATACGACTTTAGAAGCAAGAGGTACAGTATGTCATGCATCTCAGTCTGACTATTAATGGTAAAGGTAATGGTACCTTCACACTGGCAGAGACTGGTCTTATCGCGCAAACGAAGCTGAGCTGTCTTATTGTATATCGCGAGGGGAGGAGCATTCAGAAATTGAGTTTCGATGCTTGAGCAGCCAGAAAATTAGAGTAACCTTGAATGTCATGGCCTTGCTTAGCGAGAGAGAGAGAGAGAGAGAGAGAGAGAGAGAAGGACAAGTGAGAGAGCAGACGGGTTACAGATATGAAGACGGGCTTTTAATTAAGGGGTGTCGAACTTCATCGCGTAACTTCAAAACGTACCGACATCTTTAGTTGCACCACACTACGATCGTCGAGTGAAAAGCAGGTTGTGTCTGTTATTGAAGATAACAATTAAAAAAAAAAAAAATTAAAAAAAAAATGTTTTTGTTTGCTTTGTGTCAGGTTATGTGTCCAGCTCAGTCACACAGTCATACTGTAACTAAAAATACAAATTCATAAAAGTAAAACTTAGTGCAGCTTGTCCCTCTCATGTGCTGATGTGCTTTATTAAATAAATTAACTGTTTTTGGACACCTAATTCTTATCGTCAGTATAACAACTTCTATTGGCTCTTGTAGGAAACGATTTGATTCACAGAAATCCAGATAGCAAAATAAATATCTTTTTTTTATTTTTTTTAAATGTGGCGATTGAACGTGATCATGAGCCCACCCTTATTGTCCAGTTATGCTATCTTCATAACAATCTAGTAGGATCTCTGAAACGGCACCTGGAACCACAGACTTGACCAATGAACCAAGTAGAATTTGTGGACAGAGCACATGCAATGTTAAGTGGAAGCTCTAAAAGCAGATTTGAGGTTTGTGGATTTAATTTGTCTTCAGTTTCTTCCTGGTCAAGAAATGCACTTGCCTATTATACTGTTTCTTCAGTGTAAGATGATAACCGCTCCAATATTCTCCATAATACAATATTGTGCATGCTGGTGATGTATTTATACAGTAGCTTCAATTGATTAACTTATACGGTAGATGTTATGTATTCATATGAACATGGAATTACTAGACCTTAAAAATCAGATTATTTTCTATTTATTTCTTTTTATTGCGATTGTTAGCTAGACCTTATTTTAATCTGTGTTTTCTTTACGCCATTTGCTGAAGTACGCTATACCAAAACAGTGATTGTTGACAATAAATTGATCTGTTACGGACATCGCTATGGTCACATGCAGTTCTTGGTAAGGGTGGCAAACAGGAAGAAAACATATGTGAACACTGATATTTGACAGCGGTAGTGAGTGTGTTACCAGTACACACAATAGGAGTTCTGCAGCATGCATGGTCTTTCATGTGTTAGTCCATTGACAGTAACATAGTCAAACAGTGATCATTAAAATACTAAAGATACTACGGATGTAATGATACACACAAGTCGCCATTCGATGCGATTCACGATTTAAGGTTCACGGTACGATTTTCTCACGATTCTTTTTTTTACAGAATAAACTGCAGGCAAAAAATATTCCTTTGTTTATATAAACTGTGCAAAACAACATGTGTCCTCATCTAAAATGCAACTGAAAAAAAAATTCATTAGATTTCTAAAACAAATCCCACATCAAAATATAACTAAATTAATAGGAATAAAATATTTTCAAATAAATAACTTAGAACACGTAGTGATGTCTGAAGTCAAAGAAGTGAAATCAAAAGTAGATTACACCCTAGTTTACATTTTTTTTATTTTTATCTGAAGCGGTTGTAATCTTTACACATTAATATGGATTTTTAACCGATTGACGATACCATTAGATAGATTAAGATACTATTAACGGGCAAAGCACTGCAAACTTATCTACTCTATGGTCCATCACAGGTATTGGTTTTTTTTCCTCCTGATTTCGCAGGACTGTGTGGGGCGTGCACAGACTGGGCTTGTGTGTCATCATCACTCTCCTGTTAGTTTTGTTGTGGGACAAGTTACAACTTTATCATTCAGCCACAATAACCTTGATAGGCCTTTAATCTGTCATAACGTATCATATTTTTATGAGTCGATTAAATGATTAGCATGTTAAAGCTTTAGTGCTTAACGTTTTGATATTAATGAACGTCCGTTACATTCAAGCCATTGCCAAATGAGTTCAGACTATCAGCTTCACACAGCTCTCTCTGTATTTCTCAGTATGACTGTGTTCAGAAGATTGTGGGGCCGGCGACTTTCGCGCGCAGAAATTCGAGTGAAGAGAATTACCTCTTCTGAAGAGTCCATGTTTTTTTAATCCTCCGTGTCCTCCTTGGCTACTAGGCGGTGTGCGATCACAGAAGGCTTGTACCATGTGGACGCGCCGACAGTTTTGTTGTCATTACTTAGAATTCCTCATGGGGGAGACAGCAACTACGCGCTATAGCTTAAAATCAAAGTAACAACTAACTATAGCTGTTAAATACATGTAGTGGAGTAGCATACATTGGACATACTCAAGTACCTCTGAATTGTACTTCTATACAGTACTGGAGTAAATGGTCTTAGTTTCCATCACTGGTAGTGTTAAACGTGGATCCAAATGCACCATTTAGCGAATGCTGTACATGTAGGACTATCCCTCCAACACAGTGTAAGGAAGCATTTGTAGTTCATTAGCCTCACGAGAAGAGATGCACTGAAGAGTCACTCGGCTCTGTCTAATGACAACAGCAGCGAACAACTTTCTGGAAGTTCGAGAGTTCCTTAAAAGAAACATGTAACATGCAAGTAGAAGGTAGAGAGCCATAGCTTGGAGTGTCTATGAACAGAGAAGTTATATAATTGGACGAAAAATACAGAATGTTATGAGACAACTGTCACCTAGAAAGACACTGGAAAGAGGTATTAAAAAAAATGCTGTGCAAAAATAGGTATCATGATATATATTTTATGTTGCTCACTGCTTGTCTAGATTCAAGAAAAACAAGATGGAGTACAATACCTGCCAAACGAACGTTTGATGGCTTAAAATTGATGGCCAAAGCAGAAGATAACTAAATGACAGTATGAAAAATGATTTGATGGAAATTCTTAATTCATCACAAAAAGTGAAGGGTTTAGGTTTATTGCAGAGTAGGTTTTGACATGCCAGGAATTTGCCTTGGTGTTTGTTGTGCTGCAGAACAGTCAGTAATAATGATATATGATACAACTGTTAAATTAAGAAATTACATTAAAAGGTCAACATATAGCCAACACTACAACATCAGCAATATGAGCCCTTATGTCCAAACCAACAATTCATACCTTTTCTATAGACACTGCAGTCGGTGCATACAGCTACCTCTGTGTAGCCTCACGAAAATGAACCAGAAAAGAGACAAAACTTTTGAATTCAACAAAAATGAGAATAAGTAAAATAATAAAAATAATTAAAAAGTCAACACAAACCGCAGCGGGTGCAACAAGCATTATTAAGCCATGCAAATTAAATAACCTGACACTTCTCATTAAATCAACAGCAGAATAAATCACCACCAAAGCACCAGACATTTATAAACATTATAAACTCCACAGCCACAAGCACACGTTTAACCAAAAAGGGAGACTGTGTAGATTTTTTTACACACCACGTAGCACACACACACACACACGTTACTAGGCAACCCAGTGGTTGCTGATGTGCTCATTTGCAGAGAGCGTTCAGTGAGTGTGAACTCACCTGTCTTAACAGCATTCTGCAAGTCTTGCGCACCATAAATCCTCCTCAGTCTGCTGTTCAGCTTCTCAGCTTGTTCATTCGTAAAACAAACCAGTCCACTCAGCCTCTCTGGTCCCAGTATAACCAGTCCACTATAACCAGTCCACTCAGCCTCTCTGGTCCCAATATAACCAGTCCACTATAACCAGTCCACTCAGCCTCTCTGGTCCCAGTATAACCAGTCCACTATAACCAGTCCACTCAGCCTCTCTGGTCCTAGTATAACCAGTCCACTCAGCCTCTCTGGTCCTAGTATAACCAGTCCACTCAGCCTCTCTGGTCCTAGTATAACCAGTCCACTCAGCCTCTCTGGTCCTAGTATAACCAGTCCACTATAACCAGTCCACTCAGCCTCTCTGGTCCTAGTATAACCAGTCCACTATAACCAGTCCACTCAGCCTCTCTGGTCCTAGTATAACCAGTCCACTATAACCAGTCCACTCAGCCTCTCTGGTCCTAGTATAACCAGTCCACTCAGCCTCTCTGGTCCTAGTATAACCAGTCCACTCAGCCTCTCTGGTCCCAGTATAACCAGTCCACTCAGCCTCTCTGGTCCCAGTATAACTAGTCCACTCAGCCTCTCTGGTCCTAGTATAACCAGTCCACTCAGCCTCTCTGGTCCCAGTATAAGCAGTCCACTCAGCCTCTCTGGTCCTAGTATAACCAGTCCACTATAACCAGTCCACTCAGCCTCTCTGGTCCTAGTATAACCAGTCCACTCAGCCTCTCTGGTCCTAGTATAACTAGTCCACTCAGCCTCTCTGGTCCCAGTATAACCAGTCCACTCAGCCTCTCTGGTCCCAGTATAACCAGTCCACTCAGCCTCTCTGGTCCCAGTATAACCAGTCCACTCAGCCTCTCCGTCTCACTGCACTCACAAATTTAAAAAAGGTTTTGAGCTGAAAGAGGCTCTGCAGTCACATCAGGGATCATTGTAAAAAAACAGCAGTTATGGCTAATTTCTGCAGTGGATGCAGAAGTCACTGCTGGAGGATCCAACATGAGCTTTTTAGCATGTTAGCTTTTAGCCAGACCCACCATGCAACATCATGGGTGTTAATTTGGGTCACTGAGCCTGAGGTGGTGCATTAAATCAGTGATTATTAGCTACAATAATGCTAACCATAATCCATAAGTACGTGATCCTTTATTCGATTGCATTGTTGTGCATTTTTTGTCATATTCACTAAGTGCTAGGCCGAGCCCGGGTGCAACCGCTGTTCCACACCCCTTGCATCCCTGACACTCGGCCAGTGAACACAACACTTACAGTACAATATGTAGGCTGTTTTCCAAAGTGTCAGCGGAGCTCTGCCCTCCTGCGGTTGCAGCAGGTGAACAGACGCACCTGATGTATCTCCTTTCATCTGTTTCATTCTCACACAGTTTATCAGGACTTTTTCATTCAACTTTAATTTAACTTAAACTTCAATTTTCTGCAATTGATGCGACTTGAAATAGGTCTACTTGTGATAAAAAAAAAAAGAAGTACTTGGTAAGAGTTAAATTGCAAGTACATGTAGGCTACACACAAACAATGCTTGGTTACTTGTTGCATCATTAAGGAATGTGCAACATGGACAGTTTTAGTCCAAAATGTAGATAATCTCTGAGAATTAAAGAGATAGTGTCCTCATTATTTTACTATGGAATTATTGATGTCAAGCTGAAACAAATAGCTATCACCTGAGCAACGTAATACATTCATGACTCAGTCCATCAGACTTTTGCATTATTCATAAAACGCTGACAGGACAAGCACAGCCTTACTACCATCCAACTGGACCAAGAACAGGTAAAGACAATTCTACTGTTCTTAACATTTTCATCCCTTACTTTGGCATTAAATAATGCAATTTTCATGCAGGTAAGTCAACTGAAATGAAGACTGAATGCTGAAATGCTGGAAATTGATGTCAATCAAGAGCTACAATCTTCAATCACTGAGGGAGAACTAATTATTGCACAGCTGGTAAGTGCTTATTGGCT
This sequence comes from Sander vitreus, assembly GCF_031162955.1. Classification (NCBI taxonomy): domain Eukaryota; kingdom Metazoa; phylum Chordata; class Actinopteri; order Perciformes; family Percidae; genus Sander; species Sander vitreus. The sequence goes on from NC_135867.1 coordinate 23,156,651, forward strand.
GAAAGGCAATCAACACTCTCACGTGATTGGACGCCCCCTTTGTCTAAGATGTCACCAGCCAATCCTGTGTTGTTGCTAAGGAGAAAAAAGGCCCAGCAGCTGCTCTGCTCAGAGCACTGCTCAGTCCACACATTCACTACAGATATCAGACCTTTTGTGGATCTAGTTCATTTTTTATCATCAAACATGAAATGTCAGCGTTTCATGAGTCGGCAGTGGCCCAGTTAGACACACCATTAGAGTTTGCTTTAAAGATGGTCATTAGATTTGGAACATTGAATGTCATTAATAGGACGGTTAGCATTTAATATAATAAGGTCCCCTCTCTTTATTGCCGTCTGGTTCACATATGTAATCAAATGCTTTTACAACTAGACACATTTCAAGTGTAATATATCAGTTTTTTGGGTGAAATGCCTTGCTAATACACATCAGTAATTGGTTGGGCTGGTTTGTGTTGACCTTGTACCATAGTGAAATTAATCTTGGTGAGGATGATTTATTGCTGCCACTCCCTAGAGTGTAACCTGCTCTGATCCCCAGCTGTTACTGTTGTTTCACTTTTATTAATGATGGACTTTGTTCCATTTTCATATTTAACTGTAGTAACATTACAGCAGCAGGCCTGATAATAAGCACAGTATGTTGGGCCAAATCAGTGGTGTAGTGGGAATTATAAAAGATGGGAAACAGATGATTTTTACCACTTATAAAAAAAAAAAGAAGTTCGCTTCACAATGTGAGTATAACGTTGTCTAAATACCTCTCTGACCTTTCTTTTATTAAGTTGCTATCACTACCAGTTATCAACATCAGCAATGAACACTTCTGTGTTAAGTTTAAGTGACATACACTGTCCACAGGGCAGGCTTCCTCTTTTTTTTTTTGTTTTTTTTGCTGTTGGTAGAATATGATTTCAGTCCAGGAAATCACAGTGTAAACAGAGCGAGCAAAGGGATCTTGGTGTAATTCCAAAATGCAGCTTTAATATCCATTTACTTAATATACCTCACATCTGTCAAAGTTTGCAGTTTGTTTCAGCAGTAAAAGGAAATAGAAAAATGTGCACAGGTTTTACATGAGGAATTCTGTAAACAGAGCTGACTCAAAAACTAAAAAAAGTTCCACATAAATACAAAGACATCTTGCCACACTCTACCTTTGGAAATACCATCAACAGTAAAGCTAAGGAAACTAATATAATATTAATAATAACATTACAGATCATCTCATCTAAGTGAATGCCTAAAAGAAGATATTAACTAAAGGTTTTTTTTTCTTCACAGAAGACATTTTAAGATGTCAAAGTAGGAAAAGGACATATAACATAAATACTACCTTTAATGTTGGCTGCCTTGGTTTCAGGGTCTGTGCATGCTGACTCACTGCCACAACTTACTGTGACACATCGTTAGTGTTCATCACTAACACCTGTGCGTTTCCTACTATGACAAGACAAAATGTCCGCTGTGAAAAAAGGCCTGTTAACAAAAAAAAAAAAAAACACGCATATTCTGTAATAGTAATGATTGACTGTACAAAATGAAAACTGACAGTAATATTTATGTTGTGGAAAAAACTCTTAGACTCCACAGACTGGACTGTAGAAAAACATCCTAAAAGAGCTTTTTTTCCCTGAAGTGAACACAGGAGTAGTTATCCTGCCCTAATAACATGTGTTGCCTGCAGAAAATATCCACTATATTCAACTGAATTTATTAATTTTCACATTTGCTGATTTTCCCCTTCAATTATCCGTCCCTGCCACACTTCAAGATCACTGGAGAACCTCTTAGGAAAAAGCTGTCTCTCTTCAAACTGTCAGCCTGAGTGCAGGGAGGATGTAGAGATCTGAGAGGGGTCCAATCAGCAGCCTGGAAGCTCACAGCGCTCCACACGAGCCACTTCCCTGGTTCAAGGACTGGCTGGCTCCTGAAATTGATGGGGATTGGCATGAATAATTTAGGCCTGCATTAAACTGGAAGGAAATGGTGACTCATGGAAGAGGAAAAGTTCCGCCTCGTCTCAGGGCAGTGGCTGCCTGGCTTCCATGAATGGCAGAATTCCACTGAGCTCACTGAGTACTAAATACATACAGTATAGCACTGCATAGCTACAGTACATACAGTATAAATGCTTATATATCGAATATGATCTTCAGCTAATGGGCATCTGTTTTGGCAGAGGTTTAAAAGTCTCACACACATTTTGTGTGTATTATACAGTGAAATAGAAATGTTTGAGCTCAAGCTAATGGTAGCTGATAAGCAGCCTATTAGTCACTACAGGTCTGGGACCATGGGGGGGAGGGGGAGGGGGCGCATCAGCTCATGTCCGCTATCTACCCTTTGTAACTATACAACACGCTGGAGGCTCAGTGCATAGCACAGCGTTCTATAAATAGATCTCCCCTGCAGCTTTGGAGTCGAGAGTAGAGTTAGTATATGCATTACTGGGCTGGCACGCAACATGCATGACTGGAAGTTGACAGGGAGGAAGAAAAAGAAGTGATGAAAAGCACCAGCCATTCAGAACACCAGTCACCAATTGTGGTGCTACATCTTTCATTTCAATTCTGCACTGACTGATGAGTCACTGGAATGAGTTTAGCATTAACAAAAAAATCACGTAGCCTTAGCTTCATACATGCCGCTGTACAGTGTATTGATTGCAACAGGGCCCAGCTCATATATGGTTTGGTGATGTAATTTTCAGTGGCTGCCCCTGGCCTAGTTCCTCTAGTAACATCCTGACCATGTGTGTTTTCCTACCTATATTTGTCCACATCATAACCATGTGGAAATGTGCAGGATGTCATAAAAACCCACAATGCAGGACACATTTCTTTTCCGGTCTTAAGTGTGTCTCCTTTTGATGAACACAAATAACTTACCTCATGGCATGTTTACGTTCAACGTTCAGACACATTGCTTTAGAATTTGTATGGTTCAGATTACAACATGAATCCAAATCTGTTTCTTGAGTGTCTGATGAATCACGTGCAAATCAAATGAAAAGGGGCATACGAATTGAATCAAGGCATCATGGCAGTGATAAAAACCAGAGTTCCTGTAGAGCGTCAGCCATGCTTCAGTGTAGAAGCAGCAGATACTGTACATTCATATCTGTACCAGTTGTACTATTTTACTTTAAGCCAATATAGGAGAAGGTGTACCACATTTTAAGTGGTTTACCCATATGTAAGTCATATACTGTATAAATAGCCTTTATCATGACTTACAGTCTGTGCAGTTGATATGCTACAATAGAGAATGTGTTAAGACCTCTCAATACTGTGCTTTTCTATGCTTTTTAGTTCTGACATGTGAAAGTACAAGTTGATCAGAAATGTGAATTTTATATGTAAGTATCATCTGCTGTCACAATTCATAGAACAATCAATCATTGATAGATGACAATTCTGATGACTAAATTAATTCTTTAATTTTATCTTGTAAAATAAGCACATTTTTGGATTTAGCTCCAGCTTCTTAAATGTAAAGAGTGATTGCCCTTCACTGTCTCATATCACCATAAAATGAATACCTTTGAGGTTTTTTTTAAATCATTTTAAAGACAAAATTGTGATTGATTATTCCACAAGACTAAGTTTCTGCAGCCATGCAAGCAGCAGGCTTTACTTAGGCACATCATTTTTTTTTAGCTAAATGCTAATATCAGCATGCTATATGCTCCCAGTGACAATGCTAACATGCTGATGTTTAGCAGATGTTTGCCATGTTTACTATCTTAGTTTAGCTTGTTAGCATGCTAATGTGAGTTTATTAGCATTAACACAAAGTGCAGCTGAGGCTGATAGGAATGTCAAGTTTTGACCTGATGATGGTGCTAAATGAAAAGTCAGAGGATCACCTAAATTATTATAATTCATCCTCTAGGGATTTGGAATACATGTTGCTTATTTCATGTCAATCCATCCAACAGGTTTTGACATATTGGACCAAAGTGATGGACTGAGAGACTTACCAACATATAATCGAGCCGATATGGTGTATATAGTATCAATAGATAGAACAAAATAATTAGTGGTTATACTCAGAGATCATACACACCTTTTGGCTCCACCAGACTCAATAGTATTTTCATTCCTCCTCTAGTTTGGATCAACTGAAGTTCATTTCCAGGATAATTGCCTGACATCCTGCGCATGGCTCACGTGCCGTCCCTCGCCTTCCGTTCTCTGTGTTGCCGTTCTCAAACTTTGCTTCGGGAAACAAAAACAAACTTTGAAACAAAGACATTTTGGATTGTGCAACAAGACAGGCCTGCTTGGTTCTTTTGGAGAATGATTGTAAAGATTTACAAAGAATATGTTTACGGCATTTACTCTCGCTGACGTTTTGGGACCGATTGGTGGGATTACTGTGGATGAAGTACACACGGAGATACACTGGTAAGAGCAAATTATGTGTAACCATGTATCCAGCTAATTTAAATAGCTCACGTTACTGTATTTTGTGAACAGTTAACTTCATTTAATATTGTAAGAGGCGTTTTCTTTTGCGGGGTGCAAACGTTCTACCAAACCAGTTCCTTCCCGAGACAATTTTGCAGAGTCACCATCGCTGCATCCGGAGCTTAGCACCGCCCAAGACGATTGTGATTGGTTTAAAGAAATGCAAACAACCCAGAGTGCTTTTTTCTCCTATCCCAGAATATATGTGTGGTGTAGCCAGACCTATCCCCACAGCGCTGTGGAGATGGGTCTGGCAACGCAAGACTATTCCTCCTCTAACATCCATGGTGCAATTGTTTGAAATCACCCTGCTCAGTCAAGAGTAGAGAGCAAATCTCCATCAATTATGTAGGCTCATCTATCTGGGCATGAATCATCAGAGACATTCTGTATGATAGAATTATGTAATTTTGGCGGTTAGGGCACATTCCGGTGCAGATACACAGCAGCAATGGCCCTCTAGCTCTGTACATACGACACCCATCTCGTATATCAACTGCCTTATCAGTTTTTCCTCCACTTCATAAAGTACAAACCCAGCCCAGTAGACCACAGATCAGGGGCCATGTCAGTGTCAGGATGACACTGTACATCCTTTCTGCACTGAATGAGTCCTGTCTAATGAATTTAATTCAATATTATGGTTGGCATGTAATTAATATTATAAAATTAACTCTTTTTTACTCAGTTAATATCATCCTGGTTGGCCTGTTTAAGAAATCTTGTAAACACAATTTTGCATGGGTGACCATCAGATGAATCATTTAGCATGAGATACCACAACTAAAGGCAGGGTTGGTAATGTTAGTAATGTTGAAAAGCTAGCAAGATTTAATAGTAGCATCTCCTCGGGACTCCAACCCACACACATACATGCATGAGTGTTGTGTCGCTGCTTCAGAGCAGAGCAGAGACTTATTATCTTCCCATTTCCAGACTTGGAATACACGCAGCTCACAGTACAGTAGCTGCTTCAGGATGGCACTTCCATGATCATGGCACCAGCATGAATATAAACAGTTTGTAACTTAAAAAAAAGAAGAGACTCAATTGGTTGTTTGTTCTTTATTCTGTGTTTGCATGACTGAATAGTTTGCAGATACAACCAACCAGTCTATTTCCAGTCCAGTCCCACAGTGTTTACGCTTACATTCTCTCCTTGGACCTTTGTTCTTTAATTTCCCTGCTATTACATTCAGTACAGGCTGCATGATTAGAAATGAGAAAGGTGTATGTGTGTTAGTGAGGGAGAGAGAGAAAGAAAGCTGTGAGCGGGGCTAAGCTCAGATTTTCTACATTCAAATGAAGAGTGTAATTATGGCAGAAAGAGCAGGCATATGGCACTACTGCAGATGTGTTTACACAGTGCACTCAGCTGGGGTTGGCTCATTACCAGAGATGGAGGGGGAGAGAGAAGAGCAATGACAATCCCTTGCTTTCCTCTCTCTCTGGCATGTGAACCACTGCTTTAGGAAGAGCAATCAGCTGCTTCTTCATCTTTCTAGAAGCAGTTCTACTTCTTCACCACGCCACCTTTGTTGTCCACGTTGACAGGTATCGTGGTCTCTGAGCACTCGATGGCTGGTCTGATCAAAGGAGCCTCCACGGTCAGCACCCCCTCAGGAGACAGGGAGGAGGACACCTTCTCAATGTTGGCTGTGGAGGGGAGGCTGGAGCGGTGGCAATAAAACACAATTAGGTTAAACGTCTAAGAAATCACTCCAGTAAATCTACAAAGAGCTCCAGTTTTGATGGGAAAAAAAGCATCACTGCCACTACTTAAACACAGACTGACTAAAACATGAATGCCTGAGTCACTCTTGGGTAAAATCAGACCAGCTCAGTCTGTCTACTCAGTGTGTGTTGTGGCCCCTGGATGGCAGCAGAGTCCTATGAAGCTATAAACTAAGCCAGAGATGATTGCTAGGAGGTGGAAGCTGCTGCTGCTGCTGCTTTTCAGAGCATGAAATTCAGCGATCAGGAGCAGCCAGCCCTCTATAGGCTGGACCAAACCAAAACTAAAGAGACTCCCAGTAGCAAAACCACCATAAAATAATCACAGGAATCTGAACCCAGCCTAAAAAAATGCATTTCCTCCATGAAAATGAACTGCAAAGCCACCATCAAGCAGCCACAACAAACCCATTTTTAATGAGAAATATGGTAGTTTTGAAGTGAGATGTCGACATATTGCATGGCCAGTGGTTTCCTGTTTAATCAACTGGCCTACAAACGTGTAAAAAGTGATCAAGATCAAAACTAATTTTGGTGAAATTGTATTCCACAAGCTTATTCTCTGATAATGAACTTTAAAACATTCAGCTACTTACGTGTATTTCCTGGTGAAGTTTCTGGACACAAAACCGTGCTCGTCCTTCCTTTCCTCATGTTTGCCTATAAGGACACAGACAAAATACTTTTACCTAAATGTGGCACTCATCTGAAAGATATACATTCACTTTTAAGAGTAAGAACTAAAAGAATGTATTGTGGTGCACCAATTCTGCAAGGAGACATCTCGCATGTCTCCGTAGTTGAGGTTAGGGCTTGGGTTAGGCATAGCAGAAATGTAATTATTAATTGGTTGGTGTGATGGATGCGGTTTGGTTTAGATTTAGGTAAGGGGAAACTCATATTGACAGGGGAACGGACTTTTACACAACGCCAGTATTCACTTATGTGCCTACAGTTAATTGAGAAGATTGATACCACTCTCCTGTCTGTACGCTAAATATGAAGCTAGCCACCGGTTAGCTTAGCACTACAACTACTGAAGGTAACAAAATCTGTCTACCAGGACCTCTGAAACTCACTAATTGACACGTTATATTTTGTTTAATGTCTAAAAACTACACATAGAGGTGCTGGTACTATAGGCAGATTTTGTTAGATTTGGACAGAGCCAAGTTGGCTGTTTTTTTCAGTCTCCAGCCTTTATGCTAAGCTAAGCACCTGGCTCTAGCTTTATATCTATTATTATTTTGTGTCTTGGGGGGGTATATACAACTGTCTCCTGGCGTTAGCTTTTACTGCACACATGAGTGGTATCATTATTCTCATCACACTCTGGCCAAGAAAGTGAATAAGTGTATTTCTCAAAACGTCATGACATGTTTATTTATCTAGTACTATACTGTATGTGTATTTGTCATGCATGCTAAAAGCACAATGACGTTGCTATTTTGTGCTTGTGGAGGCTTTGTGGTGGTATTTTTATCTTGTGCAGCTGCTCCCCACGTAGCCACAGCCATACCAGTCACAGAAGATCCTCACCAATCTTTACTCATCAGGTTCTGTCAGTCTCATGATGCCTGGCTGTGATGTTGAAACATTGCCCTCCATTCTATCTCTAGATACAGTAATATGTTTGTTTTGACAACGGACTGATGAAGGTTGCTTTCCTCAGGGAGCTGTCCTCTTTTCAACAGGAAGACACTGCTGGTCTGAGTGTGGCAACTACCACATGAAGTGGTATCAGTTCGTATGAGTATGCATCGAATAAAAACTCTACACTGAAGCCGACGACATCATCTTTAAACATGTCATCTTGTACTTTGGTGACATGAGAAACATGAGGTGGGAAATTCCACTTGGACTTGATCCCGTGCTTTTGTTTATCTATTCCTGACTATGCACAGTCTCCCAGCAGGGAGATATAGGCTATAGCCTTGCCCGGGACCCTGGAACTGATCCAGCAGTCCTTTTAAAGTAGCAGACACACTGGGTGAGTCACGGCTGAATCCCCTACTCTAAGAGCATGATTCTTTGTGAAATGGCAGACAGAGAGGCTGAGACTCAAAAGAAAAGGGGAGCTTAAGGCCTCAAAGGGCTAAGCTTTTATATGATCCATTCCACACACACACTTCTTCAGGTTTGCACCTTTTGCTTATGTCCTTCACAAGCATCGACAGACAATGAAAACATTTCACGGCCAGAAGTGAAACCGGCTATTTAAGAAAACAGCTTGTGCACTGTGTTCATCTGAGAGCTGCTGCAAAAGTCAACACCCACATGTTGAATTGTGTGTTGTTTTGCATCTAGCAGGCGTGCAGCCAAAAGCCCCCGCCCTCCAGTGTGCTGGAACCCAGTATATTGTCTCAGGATATTATGTAACTATGCAGCTATGCATCTGCCCTGTGCTTGACCCAGCAAAAATGTTTCCTGCCTTTTTATCTTGTGTCTTTTTTTCCGAGTACTGTAGCAATTTCTATTATGCAGGGAAGAGACAAACCTAAGTACACCAAGTGAGACATTCTGTTATCTATGCATTGGTCCTATATATAAGCACATTAGTTATTACTTTGCTGTTGGTCCAATCAAAGGCTGGCTCTTCCTGACAGGATATTACCTTCAGCACCTCAGGTTTTTAGTCTATGAAGTTAGGAAAATACTGCACTCCTTGAATCATCATGCACTAGGTAACAGTACAGTACAAACAGGGGATGAGTGAAGGAGAAATGAGTGCTCACCAGTGATTTCCACCACACCATCCTTGGTCTTCACCACCAGCTCTTCAGGTGAGAAGTGGTTGACATCCAGGGACACCTTCCAGCTGTCTTGGGTCTGCTTGATCTCCGACACGCCGCTGCTCATCTGGCGGGAAAGGGCACGGGCCTGCTGGGCCATCATGGGGGCTGGGTACATCAGGGGAGCGTGGGGCATCATGGGGCTCATTTGGCCCATAAGGCTCATGTCCGGTGTCATCATGGAGGGCCGCATGTACCCCGGCCAGTGGGTGCTGGGGAATGTGGTGAAGTCCTCGGGCTGGGCTGGCATGCCGAAGGCCTGGTCAAAGATGCGATGGTGCCAGTCACGGAATGGGTCCCAGCTCGGGGTGCGGAGCAGGGTGAAAGGAATACGTCTCTCAGTCATGGCTGCTGTGTTTAGGCGGCAGAGGAGTGGAGCTGATGGCTGCAAGTGAAGAGCCCTTTGGCCTCGCTAAAATCTTTTTCCAAACGTGCTGCCTGCCTCTCAGCTGTGAGCTTTTATACACACTGACACCACCACCCCTGTCAACAGAGCCCTCCCTTCTGACTCAAGCCCCTTCCAGCTCACACCCCCAACAAGTTTATGGAAGGAACTCGAATATCTATTTGTGGCAGACGTAGCACTGGAATGGAATCCAAAAGATAGGCCCTCCCAGCTGCACTGTTAAACCTGCTGTGTGTAAACCCCCCCCCCCCCCTCCCCATTCTGGGAGTCAACCAGGCCTGCTGTACACATACAAGTAAAAAAACAATTAAAGTGTAGGCTTTTTTGCTTTGATTCTTTTGTGGAAGAAAAGAAAATTAGGCTTCTCACCTCTGGGGACCCTAAAGGAAGTGACGTGAGGGCATCTTATTGTCTTTCTCTTCTGCAGTTGGACCAGAGTTGGACCCTGCTACTGTTGGAGCTTGTTGGCCAGAAAGTCCAACAGGGGTGTAACTGTATTTATCTTCCCCCTCTCTGTACAAAATAGTAGATGTGTAGCCATTACAACAATTATACAAGTATACATATACAGTTGGACAGCAAAGAGAGGCCGTGTCAAGAGGTAGCTGTGGCTCTTTTTGCTGCAACCATGTTATCAAATGGGACACTCAGTTTCAATGTATGTTTTGCTTTTGAGGTCATTTATTTGTTTCTAATTATTTTTGATTCACTCTCAATATATTTATTTTAATCATTATTCTTGGGTTTTTTGCTCAGTTCCTATTTAAACAATTATAATCTCATGTGGTTACAGTATATCACAGCAGAAGTAGATGGTGTTGATAACGGCACAGTCCCTAAAATAGACCAATCCTGATCCTCCATGACTCAGTCTTGGTTTGACTGGACGTTACAATAGCTGGGCAGAGCTGGAGAACATTCTAGCCCAAGTTGTCAGTCTTGAGTATCAAGTACTGGAAGGTTTTCATCAGTGCCATCTGTTGGAAAATAAAATGCACAATGCCTGCATATCATATCACTGCACATGAGGTTAGCCTGTAAAGCCTGAACTATCAAATAATGGCCAGAATCTTTATCTTAATCTTTAAGTATTTTTTTGGACCTTTTGTCAAAATAAAAACATATTTCAAAAACACATTTTGCATAGCCTATATGATATATTTTATCTATCATATTTGATACGCCAGTCATTTATGGCAATTATTTGATCAAAACATTTTTTTTAAACTAGACATACATTAGGAGTCTATTCCTCATCATCATCTTCCCCTAAGTGCTCCACATCACTTGAATTGCCATCAAATCTGTACTTTTTTGCTATCTGAAAATACACAAAAATTAATTAGGAAAGCCATACATCCTCTGAATGCCCTAGGTCTCTAGTTTGTGGTTGTGAAGTTTAATGAGGCTGTGATTATCCTAGGAGGTCGCAACAGGTCACAGTGAGGCCAAGTTTCAATAAATGCTCTCACTCACTACAATGAAATGGCTACTATGGGGACTAACATTATCACATCATCATGAATAAAATTGGGCTCATTAAATCCACAGGAGTCTCAGCTTTTCCAGTCATGCCCAATGAATGCAATTCCAAGACTGTTTAGGGATCCCAGTATGCAGAAATATTCAAATACACCATCTTAGAGAAGGGGAAAATAACATTTGCTGCCCTAAAGTGCATTAGATTACCATGCATGTCCGTAAAGGGGAGACTCGGGGGTACCCATATAACCCGTTTCATTCAGATATCTTAAGGTCAGAGGTCAAGGGACCTGCCAGTTTTTCCCTTGACAACATTTAGCATGGAGCATTATTCAGCTCCCTTCCCGGCAAGCTGGCATGACATGGTTGGTACCACTGGATTCTTTAAATCTCTAGTTTCACAGCCTTTCACCTTGGCGCTAGCTCAAATAACAATTAATATAAAAATGAATAAAAACGGCCGAGGTCGCTGAAAACAGACTGCCTGCCAAAATACGACTGCACGCCGCTGGAGGGCAATGTTGGTCAGTCTAAATAGTTATGTGCACCAATATTGCAGGACTTCAGCCCCAAATGTTTTAATTGTAGCCCCGTTTGTCATTAGCCTAGTTGTTATAGGCAACACAAAGTTTAAGTTCCTGTGTTCCTGTGACGTGACGTCTATATGGTTCAGGCTCAAACACACGGAGCTCTGGAGCAGACCCGTGCATCACTTTGAGTCCGCTCTGTCTGTAAAAATAAAGATGAGCTGCCCGGCTGGTCAGTAGCAGCTTCAGTTAATTTCTCTCACTCAGACACCAGAGACCCAAACAGGGAGGTCTGTGTCTGTCAGACTTAGATGCTACCATATCAGCAGAGCAATAACGTAATGCACAATAGACTATACGGCAGGTGGATTTTATTCTCGTAAGGCTAGGCTATAACTTTCTTTTTTCTCAAAATATTACAATATTACAAGAACAATATTAAAATGCTTGCAGATCAGCAATATTTTTTTCACATGAAAAAATGTGTTGACTCAGTAGAGATAACAATAAATGATATAAGTTGATCTACAGGAGAATAAATGGGTGAAAATAAATACAGAAGCAAATTGTGTAATTGTCAGACTTTGCTGTCCTGAGTTAGGAGGGGTGCAGTCACATTTCGGCAGGCTCCATATGAACCCATGCCAAAAAAGGACTTCACCCCTCTAACTCTGGATTGCAAAGGCTGACAAAGACACACTTTTCAGGACTTTTAGGAGAGGCCATGACATGCAAGTATAGCAAATTGGGTAATTGTCAGACTTTGCTACCCTGAGTTAGGGTGGTGCAGTCACATTTCTGCAGGCTCCATGAACCCATGTCAAAAAAGGACTGCGCCCGCCTAACCATGGTTTTACAGTGTGTGTGTGTGTGTGTGTGTGTGTGTGTGTGTGTGTGTGTGTGTGTGTGTCTATGTGTGTGCATGCGCGCACTGGGTGGGATGTTGTTGTCTATGACAACATATACAGGGAACTGGAAATACTGTACCTTACTGTTGATAAGAAAAAAATATATCATTACCAGTAGCAGCAGTTATCATCAAGTTATCTTGTCACACCTTGACAATGTTTTATATCCTTTGCCTTTTCACCAAGAGGATCAAGGAACCACGACCTTTTCTCTGATGGAAGCATAACCTATTGTACAACGGGGAAAAGTACACCTTGCTATTTAGTCACATTCATTAATAGGTTGTCACCCATTTCATTCAGATGTTTGCAAACATGCTGCGCTATAAAATGAAAAGGCTCAACAGAGGGAATACTGAAATGTAGAGTCAAAAGCACAATTTTTAACCATGAGACTTTTTAACTCACCATCAACAACCAGTGGTTGTTCTTATTGACAATGCCAATGATTCATTTGAACATCAGTGAATCAATCTAAAATTGAAAGCATGGGTAAAAAAGGTATATTTATACATCACTTGGAAGGACTAACTCAAAGATGCTTGCATAAATCAAATAAATACTTGAGTCTATATGTACTGTAAAATCTCCACATACTTTACGCAGTTCAGTCATGACAAACGTGTCCACAGCAATTGCCTTTTCCTTTGTTTGCCCATTGTGCTCCTTGACCAGGAGCTCCAAGTAGCCATTAATGACCTGAGATGAAATGACATGTCAAATAGGATCCGTTTTCTCCATATATAACTGCATAATTTCCCTATGTAAACACAGATGTACTGTACCTCACTTTCTAACTCCATATTTGGGGCTGTTTGTAAGGAATCTTTCCTTCCCATGCATCCATCACACCTAGGAAAAATAACATAATACGTAAGCACTGCATATTGAATCGTGCAATATTCAATATGCAATTATCACATCATTTGCAATAAATAGATATCATTACTTACGAGTATTTCTTCAATGCAGATACATTAAATGTAGGTTGATAAAAGAAATAATGTGTTTCTTAGCTAAAAGAACATTGTAATTATGCCAAAACAACTGCCTTTCTATAAATTCACATTGACAAACTGATCAGGTGTCCACTATTGTAGAGTGAAAGCAAGACATACATTTGTCAGTGGTAGCTGATACAGTGTAGCTCAAGGTTGAAAAAGGATTGGAGGTGGAAGGAGGGATGGATGTGGAGTCAGAGGTGGAGGTTGAAGCAGGGGTGGAGGTGAGGTGGAGGTTGCCCTTCTGAGGGAAGGGGTAGAGGTTGAGGCAGGGGTGGAGGTGTTACCGGCAACAGACTCTGGGCTGGATTAACCATTAGGGCAACTGGTCACTTGCCCACGATCAAAATATTGTGTTAAATCACGTCAAAAACAGTGTCTATAGCTTCCTGCGCAGCGAGCGAGTTCGACCTGTCACGTGACTTGACACTGAAATTCGAAAGGAGTAGTCACGTCGTCAGTGGGAAGATGGAGAAGCAACTAAGCGGGAACGCTAAAAGAAAATTAAAAAGAGAAAAGGAATTGATTAAATTTGATTTACTTCAAATCAGTGCTCTCTGAGAAAAGGCGATAACGCTGAAATTCCTCCTTCACCTGTGGCCGTGGAAACAGCTAACGTTAACGTTAGTGCTAGCAGTCAGGCTACCACCAGTGTGGAAGCTAGCCGTGAGACATGGAACAACAGCCAAGAGCAAGAGGATGATGAGCATGAACAGCCTCCACATCGTCACAACGAACACGCAAGTCCAACTGAAGGAGCTGAGACAGCCCCGGCAGCACCTTCACGCTCCGGTCGGATCCGGCACTATGGGGACCCCTGACAGAGACGCTGAGGGAGGAAGAGATCCACAGAGGGCCCGCTGCCTTCCATAACCAGGCTACCAGGTACCCAGCATCAGTGAGGGAGTCTGGGCTTGGGTGTCGAACCCGCTCCCTCACAAATGACTGACTGAATTGCCGTCTTCAAAACAACTAAGTCGTAACAGAGGGAATGGCTGCTTTATTCACCATCTACTGGCTCTGTTTATTGCCATGTCTGCAAACTCCTGTCACCCCAAAGCAACATGCCTTCATCAGTGGATTTAGCGATTGGAAACACACAAGTTTGGAACACAGACAGAATATGTTGTCTTTAATACAGAGATCCCAAGTCGTTTGCAGGGTGGATGCTGCACTTGTCCGACAATGTGAGGCAGAACAACTGTACTGGGCAGAGGTACTCAGGCGTGTGGTTACTGTCATGAAGTTTTTGGGAGCTAGGGGGGCAGCTTTCAGAGGGGACAACGAACTGTTGGGCTCAGTGCATAATGGGAATTATCTGGGGATAAGACAACCTCCTTATCGTGGTCGTCACTCTCGTCAGCAAATGTCTTTCTTTTTCTCCTACGTGAAATGTTATACTGACAGTCCTGTGTAGCACTGACAGATCGTGCTGATTCTTTGTCACAGGTTGCTTTAAATCTTCCCAATATTCTGTCCCACAAAATGGTCATCATTGCACTCTCAAGTGTATCAAGTTGAGCAACCAGTATCGGTATCGGCTCCGATACTGCCTAAAACGCTGGTATCGGTATTGGGAAGTACTGGAGTTTATGCACCGATCCCATACCACGTAATAAAGCCCTAAAGAATGTTTCACAAAGAGTTTAACCTGAGCCAGACCGACGACAAAGATAGAAATAATATCACATCCATACAGGGATAGTAGTATACAGTTGTTAAAACATAATAAAATATAATACAAGATGTCATCTTTTTGCAGAGGGTGAGGGAGAGAGGTGCATGACCATTTTGAGATATTGAGGCCCTTTTGTCTCATGAAAAACAGAAATAAAGTACATCGATATATGTAAAGGATAAATTACAGCATGGTTTTACAGTGTGTTTGTGTGTGTGTGTGTGTGTTATACAAGTTACCTTGTCACACTTTGACAATGTTTTATGTCCTTTGCCTTTTCACCAAGGGGATCAAGGAACCACGACCTCTTCTCTGATGGAAGCATAACCTATTGTACAAAGGGGAAAAGTACACCTTGCTATTTAGTCACATTCATTAAAAGGTTGTCACCCATCAACAATCGTTTTCACAAGCAGCAATTATCCATCGGACTATTAAATTAACCAAAAAACCCACCGTGGTCTCCACATTCTTGATCGGCAGAAACGTTTTTTGCTTGTTTGGGATCCGACTGTCCAGCGTATTAGTATCTTTGTTGTCTTTTTGACATTTTCCCCCTGAGTAAAATGAGGCTGTAACAGCAGTCTCAACCAGCACAAGCGCTTGTGTCACTTGAAGTGCAGTGCCGCGCTGATGAAGTGCCCCCCCCCTCCCTCCGTCCCTCTCCCCACTCCGTCTTACCCTGAAAATTCACCCCATTATTTTTTTTAATTTTTTTGGTTACATTTCGCACCGATGCAGTGCAGGCAGTGCAATCTTTTTTTGTTCCGTTACCTCCAACCCCCGTTTTGAGTCGCCGGATCCACACCCCCCCCCCTGCGTTCCGGGACTTCCCACTTTACAAATTAAGCACTGCATAGTTTCCACACGTGCTCAATTTGACAAAGTAATCCAAGTGATCCCTCTGTCAATTAAAGGGTTAGTCCAAAACATAGAAACACAATCGGTTATGTTAAATCTACCAACACTTCATTTTAATGGTCATGATTTTCTGGCTGAGGGAAATTCAAACAAATGAATTCGTATTCATCTTAATAGTAGGCTATACTCTTCCCAATACGATCAAACAGAAACTCCATACTCCAGCTGTTCTCTGAATCAGACATTAAGACATTTAGAACCAACTATATAAGTATCCTGTAAGCCCCATGACAAAAGAAGTCCACTTTAAAATTGTGAGTAATATTTATCCATCCAACGAGCTGCTAAGAAAGAGATTCGGCGTGGATCATAATAACTGTAATTTTTGTGAAACTGAAATTGAAACTACTGTTTTTCCATTGTATGTACTGCGAAGCCTTTTGGGAGGATTTACAGGACTGGCTCTCAACCAAAATCCAACTACTCACTCCTCTCACAAGAGAAACTATTGTGTTTGGTGTTACTATGAAAAACATTAAGACTGACTTGATTTTGAACAATCTGATATTGATGGCGAAGTTTTTCATCCATACCTCCAAATGGAGGAAAACAAAGCCCATTTTTTCTGTTTTTAAGCAGGACCTTGTAGCCAATCATCTTTGTGCTTTGAAACTAATGAAAGGGAAACATGCAAGATCTCTCCTCCATGCTTATAAGGAGATGAGGGTATTTGAGGATCCCCAGCAACCACAAAAGAAGTCAAATTCACTATGATTATTATTTAATTATTTATTTTCAGTATTTTATTTTATTATTTTCTATTGCTTTCATTTTTTACATATTTATTTATTTTTGTATACAATTTTAGTTATCCTTTCTATCCTGTGTGCCTTATATGTATGTTGAGAGATGTTAACGTCATGTTCTCTATTCCTTTATATTGTAAATGAACTTCCTCAATAAAATAAATAAATAAATAAAAATAAAAAAAGACCACAAGACCCAGGCGAACCCAGGGCATGCTGGGAAAGGCCTGCCTCTCAGCTGATCTAACAGCTGATTGGTTCAGAATCGACTCAACATGATGACGTTTTATATAAACTTTTTATTGATTTTGAATTGGAGGGATTTTAACTGCTATTTGCCTGATTTAAAGGCTTATTCTGTCCAAACCACATGTTGTGTGGCTGATAGTGATGTTTAGAAGTCAGAGAGACTAAATACATTCAGATTACGGATCATCTACAGTCTGTTGTTAATTAAAGATCGTATGTAGAGCATTTTAACAGGCTACTCATAATCAAAACAACTGGAGACTGTGTGCAAGCTGATATACGGGTCTGATAACATTTTATTAAACTGGAATCGGACCTAACAGGATGTGAGTTTTTCCTGTGACTTCCTGTTCAGCCTGAATGCTGCTGGAAACGGTTGGAAACTGTCCGCCTTGACCGTGGCTTTCTGTCACCGCCCCCGACTGCTGCCGCCTGCTCTCGTCCACTTTACAGGCGAGGCACAGTTTATCTCGAACGAGCCTGATGGTTATGTAGCCTGGCTCCGGCTCAATGTACAAGAGTCTGGTAGGACCAGGCTATTGATTATGTGGATGATAGTCTCGCTTTCCCAGACCATCCACACCCTCCGGAGCGGAAGAGGGTCTGGCTACTCCACATAGCATTCCAGGATGGAAGTTTTTCCCTGCGGCACCGGAGCAATCCCAGAAGTGGAATGTCAAGGATATAGACTATGTGGATGACAGAAGTCGCAGAAAGTCGTGTATCAAATATGATACAAATGGCGTTACAGGGTTAGATAGAAAAAGAACAACACAAGAGTATAGTTATTTCCCCATTAGATTCTGTTTATTGGTAGGTATGGTACACCACAAAGAATGACTTGTAGAACCAAAGGGGCAATGCTATACTTGGAATAAATTAACAGGTTTGCAGAGTATCATAGTCGGGTTAAGTCTGGTTACACTGGGAATGCAACACTGTGTGAGTGACATGAGGCCAGACAAATGGTAAGGAAGACTTAGGGTGATCCCTGATTGTGTCTCCAGTTTATTTACCGTACTACTGAATCTGTAGACAGAGGAGGCATTACAGAGTCTGCTGGTGTCTCTGCTGTGCTAGGTTACATCACATAAATCCTCCTCCTGAAGCTGGTAACCAGGGGACCTCTGACAGAAACATGTTGCGGCCCATTATACAAGGGATTAAAACACGTGGTGGCTGGAAACATTACAGTAGAGGAGAATAATGGCCTCTCCTCTCCATACAGGGAGATGTTTGGTTCTGTGGAGGCTGATCTTTCGCTACTCAATACAGGCTGCAGAACCACAATGGCTTGCATTAGAATGAGCCACTACAATAGGCCAAGGGTGCCATGGTGGCATACGTGGGAGTAACTGTGGGCGCAGACTCTGTTCCACTGGCTACAATCAGAGCATTCTAAAACACACAGCAGTGATTCTTCACCCTGCTCACTGATCTGATAGCGACTGCAAGCCATCGCCACGATAACAGACAGATTTTGTGTAAAACATGGACATATACAGTACATATTCAAATGGGAATACATTTGCAGCAATCTCATCTTCAAAGCATGATTCAACTGCTTTACAGCTCATGATGCTCAGAATGATCAATACATTAAATAATAAATAACCCAATAAATAAAGAAATAAATACAGCGTAATAAATAGTTGTGGTCAACAGAAATGTGTGCATGGAGACATTTTTGCAGACAGTTTTCCTGTACAGTACCATCTAGCAGCCTTAGGTGCAGGCTACAGTGGTGTACACATAAATAATCACCTCATTGCAGAGGAGGTACACACACACACACAAGCGCACTCTCGCAAATACGCACACTCTCACACATAGTCAGGTTTAGCAGAATCAACATAATAATTTAAACAGGGAAGAGTAAAAGTACGTAATAAACAGCCCCCCCTCCCTCCCCCTGGTGATGGCTGACATACTGTATAGGCCAGTGGGCAGCACAGATCACCCTGGCACCTTTCATTTGGGCCAGGTACTCTCCTTCCAGCAGCGAGTCTCTCCTGATGCATCATGCTAAACAAACCTCCTCAAACTGGATGGAATATACAGTGCATAGTTTACAAAGCCAGAACTTAAGAAAGTTTACATCTATACAGACAAACCTATACAATTTTTTATCATTAAAAAAAGTTCCCTTTTACTTTTTTTGCTCCCTATTTCATTCGCCGACTTCTCTTTTGTTCTAACTCTTGTTGATCTCTGTGCTTCGATGAAATCAGTACATGATGAGGGGTGAGTAAAAAGTCTGATTTTCTGAAATGTACAGTAAGCCGTTGATGTGTCCTCTTTTTGTCTCCTACTCAGCTCCTATTGTTAGGATATATATATATATATATTTAATATTTATATAGTATATCATTTTTAATGAATTCATTTTTGGTTGCGTTGTAGAAGAAGAGAAAGAAAGTGCTAACATATAGTGAGATTTGTTCTTTGGGCTCTACCAAATTAACTTTTGACATGTGGTAACCCATTTTCTTTTAATACCTTGTTTATGTGAAGTTATGAACAGTGACAGCCAATTGTATAGTAATGTGCTATATCAAAATAAAATAAAACAAAAAAAAGTCTCCTCTTTGACCCAGGCTCGCTGTCAGAGAGAGATGAAGGTCTGGGGTGTGGGGGGTTGGACCCTGGGCTGTACAGCAGTGTGGGCACTGTGGAGAGCTTTGTTAAAGATACATAATGAATGAATCAGAGCACAGTAAATTTAACAGGACTTCTCCTCTGTTTCTTTTCGTTTCCCTTCCGTGCTGTGTGTGTGTGTGTGTTGCGCTTAGAAGCCGGGGCTGTCGTAGCTGCTGCGGCTGTAGTAACTGTGGTGGCTGCGGGAGCGACTCTTGCTGCGGCTCCAGCTCCGGCTCTGGCTGCGGCTCCGGCTTCTGCTGTGACTCCGGTTGTGGCTTCGGCTGTGGCTTCTGCTGCGGCTGTAGCTGCTGTAACTGCGGCTACGGCTGCGACTAGACCGCGACGGGCTGCTGTCCAAGCTGGATGACGAAGGACTGGGACGGTAGTACGGGATCGGCCGCTTCCGAGCACTGGGGAAAGGAGAGGGGGGGGTTGGAAGGAGGATGGAGTGTTAACGGTTAACATCGGACAAGTTTGACGAGTAAGTGTCATGGTCAGGCCTTTGTCTGACACTAATGTAAAACACATGATGTATTAAGACAATATTTAGTTGGTTGAGAGCAAATCAGTGTTAGGTTACATAAGTGGTAGACTTATGATCAGTACAGGATCTGAAAGAGAGCAGCTATATGGGTTGAAAAAGTCCAAGCTGTTTAATCACACAAATGCATGTTGTTAGTTTAAAGCTTAAGCTTAGATTGCATTGTTAATAGCCACCCTGGAAGTGCTTCCTGTAAGGTAATGAGGTGTTAGTTTCCAAAAAAACCTCTTCTTCTCAGTGGAGGCCAACACCCAGAGAAATCAACAGTCAACAGTGCGGGGAGAGATAAAAGCTATCAAGGTATCCCTGCTTCTACAAGGTGTGTTTCACCTTGTCATTTCAGCGGCATGTAGATAACTTAGCCTAAGCTTTTGTCTTCTGTATCTGCCACGGGAATCCATAGCCTGTGCAATAGAGAGATATCCACCAAAGTAAACCTTGATAGCATTTTAATCTCTGTATCCCTGTGGTACAACATTAGTGCATAACCGCAGAGGGGTGTAGCTTTAGAGTTGGTGTGAGTTTCTGAGATGAAGGAGCAGGAAAGGGACAGAAAAATAAAAACAGGAGGAGGCCAGGTTTACTCAGGGGAGCGCTGATGGTTTGCCGTTCAGCCGAGCTTCAGGAGACAGACCAGTCGGATCCTGCTGCACGGCAACTGTTACCAGGGTAACTAGCCTGCAGAAGCTCAGTTCAGCAGCATCCCGTTGTCTCTCGTCGTCAGGACCTTAAGGACTGGAGTGAAAGATGACAAGGTACACACATTTCACACATGTCCATTAACACTTACATCAGAGGGTAGAGAGGTGACATGGAGAGTCATTTCTTTCCACCAGAGGAACACTTTTCACAGGGATGTGGGAGTTTTCGCTCTATGTTCTTAAAACTAACTAAGAACTACAATTCAAGTGCAACAAGCCTAAAGGAGTTCCTTTGTGAAAAGATCAATTGATGAATAAGAAGCTATCAAAATACCTGTAGTTTTGTGAAAAGTTTTGACGACAAGTTTTATAGATATATTAACTGTAATTCAAACATATTTTCATCAGCTGCTCCCAGTATTGAGGAGCCTTGTAAATGGTTATCAAGCAATTCATTGATTGATATTTAATGGAACAAACAATACCATAATTACAGAACAATTAATGGAATAAACAATGCTATACAAACAAACAGTACATCACTAAATAAAGTGATCAAACAAACCAAATAAATCAATATAGATTTCTCTAGGCCTTTATGAAATTAATTAATTTCTGTATCAATGTTATGCCCTTATTCTTATGTACACTCAGTTACCAGTTTATTAGGTACATCTGGCTAAAACATATGCAGTCTGATACAAGTTTCATTTACGTAGGTTCTAACTGTTTTAGAGAGGTGTTGAATCAACTTTTTAGTCATTTTGGAGGATGTAGTTTTTTTCAGGGCTGAAAAAAGTACGCATGTTTTTCGGGTTTTGGGGTGGCAGTAGCTCAGTCCAGAGGGACTTTGCTTAGGAACCGGAGGGTTGCTGGTTCAAGTCCCTGTGAGTACCATGTACAGAGTGTGGACTGGTAGCTGGAAAGGTGCCAGTTCACCTCCTGGGCACTGCCAAGGTGACATCTCTCCATTAGTGAATGTGTAGGTCCTGGGCATGTGCGTGTGTATTTCAGGCCTGTGTATAATAACTAACAACAGAGTGGGAAAAAAATGTCATTTCTCCTTGCGGGATCAATAAAGTGTATGTTAATCCTAAAACAAAACATGTCATCGGTTTTTATGTAGAATTAGTATTCTCCAATGTTAGACTTGACCATCACTCAAAGATATGGTAGTAAAGGACAGTCCTGCTCTTTGCAGTAAAGATGGAAATCCATCTGGAACAAATTCCCTAATTGTATCCCTTTTGCATGTTTACATTGTTGTAATTTGCAGCTATGAAAGAGCGATGTTTGCCCCAGCATGAGTGAAGTGCAGTAAAATGATGGGAAATGTACAGATTGAGTGTTACATACCTCTGGCAAGTATGTCATGGTAAAGTGCTGTTAATTACAGACCTATAATAGCTGAAGATAAAATTCAACACAAACAAACCGTCTCATGGAAGCTGTATTAGTCTGTGCTCTGCTGAGAGAGAGTCCACACAGTAGAAACGTTGTAATGTATGATCTAATGTAGGTGGGGTCTAATAGAAACCTTTCAAAATATCGGCAAAAAGATAACTTATAGGAGGAGGTTTATGATGCTGGACAGCTGTGTTACCTGGTGATCCTGCGAGCCTCCATGAAGCTGGGTGAATCTCTTCTCCTCTTGCGAATGGGCGAGTAGCTGCGTGAGCGGCGGCGAGCTCGGCTGTCGGTGTCGGAGCGGTTAGGGCTGTCCTTCTCTCTGCACGACAAACAGAACACCATCAGAACAACAACAAACCACACAAGATCCCAGTCCAACTACAAGCTTAAGAATAGTTTGACAGTAGTGTCGCATTGCCAGAACTTCCTCCACAGCGCTGCGGAGGGTCTGGCTAGCCCACACAGCATTCTGGGATGGGAGAAAAACGTGCTCTGGTTTATTGGCATTTCTTTAAACCAATCACAATCGTCTTGGGAGCCGTTAGGCGCTGCAGAGAGCATTGGCGCCGCAGAGAGCATTGGCGCCTCTGTAAAATATCCTCTGGAAGGAACTTGTTTTGGTGGAACGTGTGTACGTTCAAAAGTGGTTTTAGTCGTGCAACAAAAAAGTCAGATTGGACAGATAGTCTAGCTAGCTGTCTGGATTTACCCTGCAGAGATCTGAGGAGCAGTCAACCATAGTCCTCAGAAATCCACCGGAGTTTAGAATAACAACACAAAGAAAGCGGAAGGTAACGGACATCCGGCCAAAATTAAAGACATCCGGCGGGAATTCCGGCGGCATGGGAACAATCCAGGAAGTGGAAGGTCGTGGCTATAGACTAGTGTGACAGTGAACGCGGTATCACCTGGAGTTGTTCTGCCTGTTATGTGGGGACTTGGCTTTGCTGGGGCCTCTGTCTCTGGAGGCGGAGCGTGAGGATGAGCGCCCGCTGCTCCAGGAGCTGCTGCGCTGCCGGAGGTTGGGTTTGCTCCGGGGCTCCTCTTTCTTCTTGCCCGACGTGTGTGGGTGGCGTCCTGGAGATGCTGACAGGCTCCGGTGGTGTGCTTGACCCCGACTGGAGCGGTGGTGACGCTTGGAAGAGTGGCCACCTTTCGTCCTGGGGAAATTGGGGGGTATAATACAGCAAATGTCAAACAATTCTCCCTCAGTGGCAAAGCCAAAGTGGAAAGATGTCTGCTACAGTCCTACAGCTAGAGACAAATGGAAGTCTTTGTGCTTACCAGTGATGGGATGCAACTAAGTACAGTTACTCAAGTACTGTACTTAAGTACATATTTGAGGTACTTTACTTGAGATTTTTCTTTCTACTTCTACTCCGCTTCATTAATCTGACTTGTCTTGGGCAGTCGAGAGAACAAAGTACATTTTCCTGATGATGCTTATATACTTTTACTTGAAAAACATTTTCAATGCAGGCCTTTGAATTGTTACAGAGTATTTTTTACAGTGTGGTATTAGTACTTTTACTTAAGTACAGGATCTGAATACTTCTTCCGCCACTGGTGCTTACTTTCTGTGGTGACGAGAGTTCCTCCCTCTGTGAGTGTGGTTGTGCTGGGAGTGGGCTGAGTCGCTGCTGTGAGCAGGGGAGTGGGAGTTCTTATTCTGGCCTCTCTGGCTCCCTCTCCTCCCTGTCGTCTGGGTTACGGAGCTCCCTACAGCTGTGTCCCTGCCATCCACACTCCCAGCCTCTCCTGCGGTGCACATCTGTCCTGTTTGGCTCCTGCTGGGGGCGCTGTGGAGCTTGTGCTCTCTCAGCAGAGTAGCCTGGATGCTGGCAGAGTTAGCGGTCAGCAGACGGAGCTTCTGTAGAAAAAAATGATGACCAACAAAGGAAAAAAGAAAAAAAAAAAAAAAAAAAAAAAAAAAAAAAAGGACAATAAGAGCATTAGAGTGTTTTCAGGTTGGTGATTGAGTGCTACGGTGTACTTGCCAAAAGAAGGTAAACATCTAAAAGAAAAAGATCTAGGTTTTCTCCATTTGGCTTATAGATAGTCCTCTATGGTGCAGCGCATGCAATACTTGGCATGCAAAACCATAATGAGTTGAAGAAATCATAATCGCAAAAACAAACAAAAAAACTAGGAGGAGGAGGAGGAAGAGAGGGAAAAAAATTAAAACAAAACTGTGAACCAAATCAGTTAGAGTAAGAGCAAAGGCAGAAAGTACAGAGCTACAGATTTTGTAGAGTAGAAAAGAGGACTTCTTCAGTTTTTTTTTTTAGTTTTTTTTTTAAGTAATGGTTAAAATAAATTAAACAAAACAGAAAGAGAAGACAACTTGACGGAACATCACAGAAATGGAAGGAACAAAATAAAGATCACAATTATTGAATCAATCGAATCAGAAAACAAATCGTCTGCTACTCAATTTTCTCTTTCTGGATTTTTTTTTTTCCTGTAGACAATTGCTGAGATGTGAACAGCGACCCATTTTCTTTGTTTTTTTTAATGGTTACTCTTGTTTAACTCCCTTCTGGTTAACATCCACTTACCAATAAAGTGGTATTCCCTCCTTTAGTAGGTAAGGTATGAAGAAAAGGGAAAAGTGGGGCAACATAAGTGCATCATTAGATTCACAAAATGCAAGAGAAAAAGACACAAAACCCTTCCCTGCCAGTGACTCATGAGACAATGCATGGAAATCAATGGAAAAGAACTCAAAAGCAAAGAGGAAAACCACAATGTGTAGGGAATCCCTCACACAGAGAGTAAATCCTCTGGGTCCAGTCACCCTCCTAACATCAGAGAGCAACTGGCTGGCGAGAGTTAAAAGGTATTTTCTTTACCATTTTTCTCTCCATGTAATATCTTCCACAGGGCAGGAATTATTTTACTGCCTGCCATGTTTACAGGCTAACTACCTTAGCTTCTACTGGTTACAATCAGTGTTTGTGCTCATGGGCTCCTTAATACGGGGTGCTTATAGTTCTCACAATAGCCAACTTATCTGTTAATGTAGTTCCAGGGAGTTGTTGCTGCATAACAGTGAGTGTTAGGTTTTTACATTTTTTCCGGTTCCACCAATCAGAGGTTAGTTTTTGGGTAATTGACTAATGTAGGAACCCCAGAAAATGTGATGGGATCCTTTGGAATTTTAAAGTGAAAAGCTACATGAATAGACTCAATTATCGTGAGTTTAGCAGTTTTTAAAATGACCACTGTCGGGCAATATTCTGTATTTTTCTTATTGTCAATAAATCCCACAAACAGACCACAATCAACAATGAATTGATCCCACCAGGATAGCTTGAAATAGCTTATTCCTCTGTGCCATGGAGCTCCAAAGATTATTACATACACATCAGTGAGCCACACTGTTGCATCAGGTGACTTGTTCCTTCATTAGCATGAACATGGGCACTGTAGTTTATTTTGAGACAACATACACTCACATAGACTGTCCTGGTGCTGTAAATACTCACTAGAGCACCAAATGTGTGTAAATCCGTGACTGAAAATAGTCCCCATCAAATGCACTATTGATTTCTGTTTAAGTGACATTTGCTAAAAACTACAGTGCCCAGATGTTTTAGGTAATTACAGAGCCTTACCTAGAGCAGCTAGCTTGGTAGTTGCTTGCTAGTCAAAAATGACTTCCCCATCAGCCTCAGCTGTAGGCTACTTTGTGTAAAGTTCTAATTAGCTAATGTTAGCATGCTAACACGATGGTGGACACTGTGAACATTACACCTGCTAAACATCAGCGTTTTGGCATTGTCATTGTCATTTTGTTAGCATGCAAGTTAGCATTTAGCTCAAAGGACCATTGTGTCGCGCCCATAGAGTGACACTTAGTCTTGATTAATAATAAAACTACATATTTGTGACCCCTTTTTTATTTGTTAAAATATTACATTACATCTTCAGTGGGCACTAGTGCCACAGACACAATAGCAAAGTCAAAATAGTATTAGCAGACTAACACATTGTTGGTTTCGGTCTTTTCAAGGGATTTGTTCAAAGTAAGAAAAACACATAATGCAAGCCTTATCCCATGAGCTGCATATGGTAGGGGGTGAGTAAAAATATATTCAAAACCTCTATTTGAAGTATTCAACAAAACAAAATCGAACTTGGATAAGTGATTCAATGGGAGTTGGGGATTGCAACTTGTGATGCACAGTTATACACTGCTCATTGTAAGAAGATCATAAAAAGAGGGTAAATCTCCAAAAGGCGTTTTGTGTGAAACCAAATACAGCTGGCTCTTGCGCATGCATTACACTGTGCTATCTGAACTGCTTCGTAATCTTAGATACAAGAAAAGCACCGACTGGTCGTTGCAGAAAGAAGAGACGTTCTCCACTGGAGAGAAGACAACTAAGCGGTATAATAAGAAAACACACAACCACTGGTGCTTATGACAGTTGTTAGAAACAGTCGTGGAAATCAATATGGTAAAAATCATAAGACGAATGTACTAATTCACCAACAAACAGAGAGAAGCTGGACAAACAGGAATGCATTCTACCAAAAACAGAAAGAAAACAAAACTGGAGAAAGAAATGGACCTGGAAGATAGAGCGGGATATTGGACTTCAGAATGAAGTTAAGGAGGAAAGAGAAAAACCAGAGCTCTACGTAATCCAATCATAATTGATGAGGTAAAATCAATTTGGTTAAAGACCATTGGTAAACAACAGAGAGAGAGAGAGAGAGAGAGAGAGAGAGAGAGAGAGAGAGAGAGAGAGAGAGAGAGAGAGAGAAACATTGACGTCACTCAGGCTAGGGTGCTTGTCACATTCTCATCTGCATAAAGATCACGTGCGTAGGCAAAGCGTTACCTACCTTCCATTTCAATCAGTGACACGTATGCAATATCAACAAAAAAAAGGAAAGAAAGAAAAAAAGAAAAAAAGGAGAAAGGAATGTTCTCCGCAGCGAAATGGGAAAAAGACAATGACCTCTTTTAGTATCAAAGCTACATACTGTGTCCAGAGACTAAGGAGAAACAAAACAAACCAAAAAGTACAAAGAAAAATAGAGGGGGAGAAAATAAAAAGAAATCCAGATGGAATTCAAATCAAACTAAAATTAGAAACAAAGGATGAAATCTATAAACGACATGATTTGCTTTGTCTTTTTCGCTTGTACAAATGCAGCCATATTTGTATCAAAACGGGAGGGGGGAGTAGAGGTAAGTGGATAAAGTTAATTGTCATATTAGTGGACATCCATGGAGAGTAGAGTAGCTATGAGGAAGGGAAAGGAAGGAGGAAGGGTGGAGGAGGAGGAGGAGGGGAGGACATGCAGAGCTGGCAGATGTGAAAGATATGTGGGAAGAAAAATGCCAGGACAATAAGAGTGAGACATGAGTCACACATTACACAGATGAACAGGTAGGAGAGGAGGAGGGAGGAGGAGGGGAGGTAGAAGAGTGTTGGAGGGGCAGTCACTGCTAAAATGGACAACTAGAGAGTCAGCACATTTGAAAGGGACCCCAGTCACATTTTGGCCTGGGTCTTCTTCAGTATCAGCACTTATCGACTCTATTCTTTTGGACGTCAGTACAACTTTCTTCCAGGCAATCTTTTTATTATTATTCATTTATCACTATAAACACAGGTACGGTGAGAAAGAGAGAGAGAGAGAAAGCTTAAGGCACTTTGTCAAATCCGCTGTTTAAACTGTTAGCGTCAACAGGGAGCTTACATTCAAAATGGCTTGGGTCCCTTTAAAACAACAATTATGTTCAAAAATGTGTGAGTTGTCCTAGTTATTTTTAAGAGTCCATGTACTTGTGTTTGAAGTGTTTGAAGACATCCATAAATAATGAGCAAGAGGACGACTAGCCCGGTTTGGGACTGACTCTTTCACAGTGTTACGACAGTCCTGGATGCTTCCCATTGAAAAGCTTGGGGAAGCGGATGTGCACTGCTCTTTATCAGAGGTAAGGAAAGTTAAGCACAAACTAGCCAGATAGTCAGTATTAAAAAAACACTTTTGATAAAAGATCAATCTCATCTTTGTGCAGCTTTTCAGAGAACGTTTTTGAGTGTGGCGTCTTCTTCGACACATCCTGGTGCAACAAGACATACTGGACCCATTATTGTCCCCTGTGGCCCCGAGGTTATGTGTGCATTAGTCTGAATCACCGAATGTAGACTTGGTATAAGCCAGCCATACTTTGGAGGAAGCTCGGCTTGCTACAAGTCTTATAGTCTTAGTTTCTCTAATAATCTTAATTTTTAGATTTGAAAACATTCGCATTATTTAAATCTCAATTGGTCAGAACTAAATAGATATATAGAAATAAAGAAACATGTCAGACTGACCTACAACCTTCACTGTATTTTTCCCTCTGCTGTAGAGAGTTTTATTAATGTTTCACAGACAGTTGGGTTATGTGCATCTTTGCACACTTGCAGGGCTAGTTAGCAACCAAGTCTACTGAAAACTAGCCCACTGACACCTTCGGCTGCCTCCTTCTCCAGGTTGTAGTGGTCTGTCGAGTCTGCCGTAAACACCCTCTATAACTACATACGGTTGGTAGGGAACCAAAGTTGCAGTAATTGTAATTGGCCACGAGGAGCAGTAGGAAACCCATTCCACACTCAAAAACAAACTTGTACAAGCCGCAGAAAGGTAGGATTTATGCTCTAATGAAATTATTTTCAGTTAAGAGAGAAGGCTTCAAGGAGAAGGAGTAATTTGTTGGTTTGGCAATTGAAGGCGTGCTTAACTTCTCCACCTCCGCAGTGCACAGCTGTTTCCCCTAGCTTCTCTACGGGAAGCATCCGGGAGTATCTTCCACGCAGTGGATATGACAGTTCCAAACAGGGCTAAAGGACGACTACAGGAACACAAACTGAGATGATAGATAGACAACCAGAGCTGCTATACAAAACATTTGCTAAACCACACAACTGCTGCAGTAAAATCAAACTTCAGTTGGATCCAGGATCTGTCACACATAACCATCAAACCATCAAAGATTTCAGTTTGGGGATAATCATGAGAGACATATTTTAGCTTTTGGTGGAGATTAACAAAAATGGCAACTTATGCTACAAAGATTCTGCTTAAAAAAATGTAAGCCAATTAAAAGCTCCTCTTTCACTACACCACAACTGAATGGCTCAAAAGTACATGATCAAACAGACCTCCCCGTGCCATTTTCCACAGGCCTGAGCACATACTGTAGAGTAGAAACAAACGCCAGGGACAGAAGAGACACTGCCACCTAGGGGCAACATGCACATCGACATGGTAGCGTAAAGCAGTAGAGAGGAGCATGTGCTGAACTCCTGGTGGTTTGGGAGGAGCTGTTGGACGCCTGGAGGAACAGAGGATCTATCACTGAGCAGAGCATGTGCTTGAGAAGTAAGACAACTGTATTGACAAGAAGAAACTATTACACATACCCAGTTAACCTACTTGGTCCAGTTCCAAAGCATTTGAGTGCTTTTTATATAAACGAGACAGAAAGATTTGGGCATTTTATTCATGGGTAAATACCACTTAAATTGATAAGGAAAAAAAGAAACAGTAATAAATAAAAATAAGCAGAGAGAGAGAGAGAGCGAGAGAGAGAGAGAGAGAGAGAGAGAGAGAGAGAGAGAGAGAGAGAGAGAGAGACCAAATAAGACCTCACATGCAAGCTGGTTTAGAAAATAGAAGACATCAGTTCTCTGGAGAGTTTACAGGGTGTTTGCAGCCCATTTAGATACTTATTCAGCGGAGAAAGATGCTTTTGAAAGCAAAGCTTAAATTCTAAGTGTCTTTTGTTTTATTCCAACATAATTGCTGTCATCTTATGTAGATCTATAGCAAGGTTGTTTCCATAATAGCAGAAAGTGATTTCAAACTCAGTGTCTTTTAGGTAATCAGAGACTAACAGAGATGCTTATTTTTTAAAGGAGCCAAAACAAACAAGGAGCAGTTCCAAATTGAAAAGGTAGAGATGAGTATATATATATATATATATATATATATATATATATATATATATATATATATATATATATATATATATATATATATGATTTACTGTATAACACTTGAGGCTTTAGGAGCCTATTGTGGACAGTATGTGCTGCTGCATTTTATTTTAAGTACCGAGCTGCAACCCTTTTAGAACTCCGAGGGTCCACCCAGTCCCATGATTTGGATTCATTTGCACAACATAGTTTAAGGATGTGGCTTGTCGCTATGGAAGATGTAAAATACCTTCATCAAAACAAATCAAATAAAGTGAAATGCAATTCACTTTGTTATATGTATTTCCTTTTTATGCATGCATTAACTGTGTCATAATCAGATGAAAAATGTATGTATGTACAATATGATGCATTTTCATTGGACCTCCTCATGAAAACCTATGAAAATACTTTGCCTTTAGTACTGGCAGGTCTACGCTGCTCTCTGCTGGACAACACTGAAATGCAATGCATCTATTCATTTGCATCTAAAAATATAAACGTATTTTTCATATTTAAAACCCTGTTTTTGTCCTCTTTTTATCAAACGTCAAATGTTTTTGATGACTCATCTTGAACTCGGGGCTGGTAACATTTATGTATCCAATCATATTGATAGGGGCAGATAACTAACCTGCCCATCACATAAAAACAAACTTTAACATTAGCTTATTTAGATTTTTTATTATTTTTATTTAACCTTTATTTATCCAGTTAAGTAGATTGAGAACAAATTCTCATTTGCAACGACGACCTGTCACATTCACACAGTTACATAGTTTCATACCTGGAAGCTGCCCAGTAGAACCACAGTCTGATCTGCTGGCCACTGAGCAGCACCACTGGAGCTTTTTCTTGGGGTGGGGGGGGGGATAAGGGCCTTGCTCAAGGGCACCTCAGTGGTGGGAATGAGGGAGGGACAGGCGCTGCTCTTTCACTTCCACACCCAGATTTATCCCACTCACAAGCTCGCTTCTCTAACCTTTAGGCCACCACTGCCCCAGCTTGTGGGTAGCTAGGAGATCAATATCTTAGTAGTAGGTGTGTGTTTGGATTTCATTTATTTGTTTCTTTGTTTGATTTGTTTTTATTTAGGCATTTTAAATCTTCCATACAGCCCAGCACAAACAGCTGATACCTGGAATAGAGAGCCTCACCTTGTTACAATACATTTTTGCACGCATGGATCAAGAGTTTCCACAAGTAATTGGATTCATCAGTTCAAGGAGAAATCGTAGATTGGTATCACTTTAAAGCACCATCAGATTCTAATCGTGACTTTTGCACAGTAACTTTGGATAATTTTGACTTTATCTGCCGTAAAACTCTGAAGTTCTCATTCCGGATAGACACATTTTTCTTTGATATTTCTTCTAGGGCATGGACCTTTAGGGGGGAGAGGGGAATTGTCATGAAGTAGTCATACCTGTCCCTGGCTCAACTTTTTTGTCCTATGCCCTAGCAAGCACCCGCTCGGAAGAAACAAAACATCTTTTTGCTTATTCATTTGGAAACACTGTGTGCCAGTGAGGCTCATATTTCCACCCGAGGTTTGGTATGCTAATGTTGTGCTTTGACTCAGAAGATGTGTGCTGAACAGAAACACTAGAACCTTTCTTCTCTTTGCTCCCTCCCTCTGTTACCGGCAAACAACCAAAACAAACTAAAAAAAACAAGATGGCAGAGGAGTCAAAGAGAGCCAGAAACATAGCAGCACGAGTGGCAAGTTTTACACAGGACAGGAGTGTCTTTTACACGTCAAAAATAATAGTCAATAATAGAAACTGGCCTACAACGTAGGAATAACTGATAACAGAATGAAAAAAGAAACAACAACCTTTCAATATCAAATAAGGTGAAAATTCATGTCAACCAACACAAAAAGGAGCAAGATAAAAGTCATTTGTAGAGACTTTGGTAGATACCCTGGGAGTGGGTGGGGGAGGGTGGGGGTGTGGGAGCAAAATAGAGGAGATTACATACATCGTGCCCTTTCTCGCCGTGGTTGAGTCTGCCGGCCTTGCCGTTGCGGCTCCGCTGGGTGTGGTCTCCGTTGTGCCACGCGGCGGGGGTGTTGGTGCCCGGGGACAGCGAGGTGCTGGACGCCTTTTGTCCGTCCGTCTTGTGCTTGGAGTTCAGCCTGGAAGAGCAGAGCCACACAGCAACACGCTCGGTAAAGCACAGCCAAAAGAAATGGTCATAAATTGTGACTGTTGTTGACCTAGATCAAGGCCCAAATTTATCAAAGATCTGAAAGTGAATTACTGGATAATCAAAATGTCAAAATTCTTTTCTGTAACTAGTCCTTTAACCTACTCGATGCAAAAAAATAATATATATATATATATATATATATATATATATATATATATATATATATATATATATATATATATATATTTTCATCACACTTTAAGGCTACTTTCTGTATTCGATGCAGAGGTGCAAGGAACGCTACAAAAGCTACATTGATTTTTGTTTGCAAAACCTTCTGTACATCTTTATTGTTATTGCTGCAGCCTAGCAGAATTTCATTTCCTGTTTAATTGTCCAGTTTAATTTTCTTTTTGTTTCCATTTCAACCAATTTACCATTATTTCATCCCTATTTATATAATAAAATATAATAGATTGCTATTCATTTCAAATTGAACTGCTACTGCAGATATTATGGATTTCACACAAATCCATACATTTCTCTACTGAAATCACACAGGTTTGCAGAATACCATACTGTTGTTTAGTTTTTTTTTAAAGAATGAACAATGGCACAGATGTAGGGTAAGCCATTGTCTCTGATTGGATGGTTCTGCTCTGAGCATACATGTGATTAATCATGTGATCACCTGAGAGTTGCTCTTATCGGGGAACGCCACCAATTTTACACATCCAAGTCTGTTTACAGGTCTTGGGGAGGACTACTGCACATGTGGAAAACTAAATGTATAAAGCCTTCTGTGGCTCCAGAGGAAGCTGTGTGAAGTCCGATAAATTGCCTCAAGTGATGTCACTTGTCACTTAAGGTCACTCATTCTGCTTGAGGCTAGCGGCGCAAGCCTATATTAGCTAGCATAAATAGCATAACACATTTGAATTGCCACCTGAACGGTCAGCAGATGCATTGTGGGTAATGTAGGTGGCAGGTTTTGACAAGGAAGAAGAATGTGTGGAATAAAAAAGACGATATATCTGTTCTGCTGCGACAATGCTAATGATTTCTGATCTTACTCTTTAAAGTAGCAGATTTATAAATGTGTCTTTTTCTCTAATTAGTTGGCTCTTTAGATCATTCTTATGTGAAATTCTTCGAAGTTTGATAAAATACAAGCTTTGTAAAATGTGAAGCACTTTGAATTGCCTTGTTGCTGAAATGCACTGTAAAAGCACTATAAAGTTGCCTTGCAATAATATCTCATAAAATAAACATTCTGTCTTTGGCTTAGCCACTTTTTTTTCGACGTTTTTTACGACTTTTTTTCACAGTTTGTTTTTGCTTTTTCCAACGTTTTAAATTGTACAATCTTTCTTCTACACATTTTCAGCGCTTATTTCTACGTACCATTTTTTTCTGATTTAAAACAAAAATTTAAAACGGGCCAATGTGACCTGAAGTCAACACAAGGGTTAAAGAAAGAAAAACTTATATGGGAGAGTAGAAATCAAAGTAACTGTCCCTTTACACATTACAAAAATGTCCAATGCTGTTTAACAAAACAGAATAAGAAAGGATTTCAACTAGAATCAGAGAAATAACAGTCCATCCAAGAAAACCGTGCGTGCATGCATGTGTGTATGCGTGTAGGAGTCTACCTGGCAGGAGATTTGGAGGTGCTCCGAGTGGACGACAGGGAAGCGCTTCGGGAGCTACAGCAGCTGCCTTGACGCTGTGAACTCCTACTGGGGGTCTCACCAGGGGACCTGATAGATGACAACCAATGGACCAACACACACACACACACACACCACACACATGCATACATATACATACATAAAGCCATGTGTATGTACGCGTACATCACAGGGACACACATGCAACAGCGAGCTCAGTAGTCAATCTTGTGATATGTAAAACGGTTCGTGCACCGCCAAACTATTTCAATATATATTCTAATCAAGACACGGTGCAATGTATGGCATGGCAATGGTGTTGAACTTAGATACTGCACCCTGTGCTTTATAGTCATTAACATTCTCTGAGAGTCTGAGCCTGAGATAATGGGGGTAAAACAGCAATATAAATTTATGAGAGACTTGACGTGATTCCAACTGGACTGAGACTAATGTTCACTGTTTGTTTCACTGTGTGCAGAAGACAAATTGTGCTTACTTTTACACATTGCATACTGTATATTAGGGGTGGGGGAAAAATCGAAACAGCATAGTATCGCGATATTTTCCGTGGCAATACTTTATCGATGCACAGACGCCAAGTATCAATCTTTTATTATGTACTGTATGTGTTGGTCAGTTTGTCTGCTCGACAATCCCATTTTGCAGAAATACAACTGAAGTGAGAAGAACAGAGAACTTTATCTTTCTAGATAAAACAGATTGACAAAGTTTTCCTTTGGGGTTATAATTTGAAGTTGGAAGGAAAGGTAATAAACTGCAATATATCGCAGAATATCCAAATATGTTTAAAATTGCAATAATGTCATATAGTGACATATGTATAGTGTCAATATCGTATCGTGGGGCCTCTGGTGATTCCCACACCTACTGTATATGCACATCACATTTGACTGATGATGAATGTGAAACTGTTATACTGAAAAATAAATAAGCAGACATATAGGTTTCTCAGCTCAACATTAACATGTAAATGGCATTAGAGTGATTCTCTGTGCCTCTCACCTCTTTTTCTGTTTGTTCTTGTCTTTGTGTTTGTTCTTTGGGCTGCCCGATCTGAAACAAATTTCACACGTAAGATAGCGAAGCAGTGTACTTTAAAGCATGTAAACACACATTCACACCCTTTTATAGAAAGGAAACTCACCATATGGATTGCATTGTCTTTTGAACAATCAGTAGGCAGAAATGACAATAACACACACCTTACACATGTTATGCGCGTTATAATGTATTGTTTGTTTTCTTCTTGTTCCATACACACCTGTATCTCCTCTTTTTCCTGGAGCCAGATGCAGATCTATAAAGATAAAAGCACCACAATCATCATAACGATTGATGAACCGAATAATTGATATATTCCTGTTCCATGAAGCAGGTTTACTAAGTAATCTGGTTAACCTTTCAAGATTTACCTTTTTAAAACAGAAAAGGGGATTTTTACGTCCATGTTCTAGATTTGAGGTGGTTCTGGGAATTACTAAACTCGCTTCTGGAAATAAATTCTAGGACAACGGAGGTGGCATTTTTGGACAAATGCTGGAGGCTGAACCCAAAATCTAATCTGTGCTGTGTGCCACCTTTGTATTTACTTTTTAAAAATACATATATTTTCACAATCACCTCCAAGTCTCTGAAAGTGTGTGAGCTTCCAATGCCGTTGAGACTCATTCAGAGTCAAAACTCATGCACTCAAGGAACATATTTGTGTGCATGACAAATATGCCTCAACGAACAAATGAAAACTGCATTTTAAAAATTCTAAACACACACAGACACACACACAGCAGTGTAAGGCTAAAGCTTCCAGTCACAGGCTTAGTTTGGTCACGGAATATGAACATGTTCAAGTTACTGTGAACAGCAGGAGGATCATGTATTTTCATGTGCCGACTTCTGAATGGACTATTTCAGCATGTATTTCTGCACTTTTAATGATGTGCATGTAACCAGTCTGAATCACATCCATACATGCTTATATGCAGAGATGTCCACTGGGAGCTCTCACATCAGACTTTTCCAGTTGGTATTCTACAGGTTGTTAAAAAGTCACACTAATTGTGTTTTACTGCTGGCTGTAGAAGATGCTGCTCCCTGCAATAAAACAGGAATAATAAACTGAGATTCACTTTCCTTTTGACCACGTATTGAGTGTACAGTAACAATGGTGAGGCCGGTCACTCCTCAGTCCTCAGCGTTCGACTGACACCTCACCTCTATATCATTTCACCCTGATTACAGTTTCCATGGTGATTAGTCAGACTGGTCTGTGAGCTGTATGCTGCTATTTTATCCTGAAGAGCAATCCATCCCCCCTGCTGTTTCACACATTGACAGTACAGCATGCAGTGGAGTGGGAGGCAGTGGCAGCACGAAGTGCGTTGATTCACTGAAAGGGGACTAATAAAGCTGTCACAGTAATGTATGTGGCTGCTATGTGTTTCAGAGCTGTGGCCCCAGTAGCAGCCTGTGTTTCCCCACTGGAGGGAGTCCACTAGGGACTGCTGTATATGAGAGGAGAGCTCATTATTCTTCTCTTCTCTCACACACTCTGGTCACAGCTAAATCCCTCACCTCACCTTTAAATACAAGGACACGGCAGTAAAAAACATGTGAGACAGGTATTGCAGCCAAATGGACACAATCCCTATTATTTTAAGGTAAGGTATTTTAGAGCTCAACAGTGACCACCCACTTTTTAAAAAGCTCTGGTTCCGGAAGTGTTTTCCCCGTTTGATATCTCCATTGACGTTTCATTAAATGCTTATCATGCATGTCATTCCCCCTCTCTCTCCCCTTTCATTTCTTAAGCTGTCCTGTCAATAAAGGCCTAAAAATGCCCAAAAAAGAATCTTTAAATCAAAATAAAAAAACCATTTGATTTGGCGCAAAATAACATTTGAAAACGTCAAAGAAGGCAAAGGTAAAATACTGTGTACAGAAACGATCAGAGACTTAAATGGTAGAAGTTCGCTCTAGCCATTCGCGGTTTCGCAAATAAACATTTTCATGGTAACATGGAGTTCCACCTATCAGAGACGTCGCTGTTACACTTAGGATTGTGGGTAGTGTAGTATTTCTCCATAAGATTGCGAATGAAACATGTTTTTTCTGAAAACAAGGTTGATTTCATTCAGACTTCTGGCTTCTACAGGAGCAAAAAACTTTCATTTCACAACCTCGGAGCTCGTGGTCACTCCACCTTGGCTGGTTTGGACATTATGGCTGACAATCAAAATCCTTATGGAGAAAATGAATGGGATTTTTACTGTGGGAACCACACTGTTGAGCTCTATTACAAACGAGCAGGGGTATGAATGTTTAGCTCCTCTTAACGTGCACCTTAAAAAAAAAGGAAGTAAGCATCAAGGGCTACTCTCTGGGGAAGAACCCTGCATTCTGCCTCATCGATCCATTATTCATATATCAACAGTACCTGCAATGCAGAGCAGCTGTGGTGTGAGGCTGGGAGGGAGGCGTGGGGATGAGGAAGGAGAGAGGACGAGGGGGACTTGGGTGTGCGTGGATGGATGAGATGTGGCAAACAAGAGCGGGGCAGTGCAGTGATGCTAAGCAATTTGGTGAGAGGCTCATTTTTCTTGTGCTGTGTGCCCCCGTACAGGCTGGGTTATTAGAGCAACATATTTACCCCACGCTCCCCCAAAAGTCAGGCACAGACGGAGAGGAATTGGACGAGGAGGGCACTCTACAATTGCTTATTGCTGTTGTGATATCCCAAGGCATTGCACAATAGTTTTGATGAGCTATTGCTTTGTTCCCTCCTTCCTTGAATCATGTATATACTCATTTATTTCTTCCCTTCCTTTTTCTTCTCCCCTTTCCTTTTTCATTGACTTTCTTCCTGTCGGTTTCCTTTTCTTTTTTTATCTTGTCTTTCTGTCCTTCCTCCTTTTTTTTTTCCTTTGTATCTTTTAGTCTTTCCTTCCTACTTTCCTTTTTCCATTTTCTTTTTTTCCCTTTACTTCTTCCTTTTATTTTTCATCTTGTCTTTCTGTCATTCCTTTTCTTTGTATCTTTATTTCTTTCCATCTTCTAGCCTTTCCTTCTGCCTTTTCTTTTTCTCCATGTCTTTCCTCCCTTCCTTCCTTTTTCACTTTTGTTTTCTTCCTATCTTTTAGTCTTTTCTCCTTCCCTTTATTTAACTTAAGTCTTTCTTTCACTGACTGAATGCATGTGTGAATGTGACTGTTGATAAACCCTTAAAAAGCCAGTTTCTTCCTTCTGATGACTTGTCACTGATGACACACACACACACACACACTCACACACAGTATGTACTGTACACACTCACCTGTCTCGCTTGTGTTTCTTCCCACTCTTTTTCTTCTTCTCTCTGTGAGTGGGTGAGGAGCTGCCAAACCTTTTGGTGGAGAGAAGGGAAGAATTTGCATGCCATGAAATGAGAGTCAGATTGCTGCTAACTGGCTTTTCACTCATCATTGTGTTACATTACATTGTATTACACCTCAGAGGGGATCATTGTCAGCATAGGTGACGTCCTATAGTAGCTCAGCTGATCTTTCTCACCGAGGCTCTCTTTGTCCCCAGCTCTATTCATCCCTCTGCCTCTCTCTTCCGATTCTTTCTTCTCTTTAGCATCAATGTGACATTTCCTTCTCTCTCAGTCTCTCACTCTCCCCATTTCTTTTGCTGACTTTTTCAAAAGAAAATGGAAGATGAGCCTATGCTTTGCTAATGTCTCCCTACAATTCTTACCCCCGTCTCCACAATTGTAGTATCTGATGGCTCGTTACCAATATTCACACCAAAATAATTGGAATTTCATCTCACAAAACCACAGCGTAATTATTCTGTCAACGAGGCAGGAAAAAAGAAAGAGAAGAAAAATCAAACCACTTCATCAGTGGGAGCCGTTTCCACTCACCGACTCCTTCGGCGGCCAGATTTCTTCTTCTTCCTTTTCTTTGGACGAGGGGATGGAGAGCTGCTTGATTTCCTCTTCACTCTGAATTGGCCACAGAAGGAGAGAACAAGAGGGGGACAAAGATCGAAAGCGAGATCCAAAATAAGAAAGGCAGAAATGGCTTACAAGTGATTGTTGTTATAATCATTTTCAGAAGGAATGCATTTCAGATTATAGTCGTTTGCTGCTGTGCAAGCCGATAAGTGTCTATTTTCTCATTTCCCCAATCCTTTCTGCCATACCATGCAATAGATCACACAGTGGAAACAGGAAATTGCTTCAAGGAAAAGACACTTAATCTATTTTGTTAAGTAACACATTCAGAAAGCCCAATCTAAATGATCATCTGCATTATGGTTTTCAAACATGAATAATAATGAGGTGCATGCTGTTAGTGGGTGGTGGGAGTGTTGTTTGAGGATTTGAAGAGCATTTTTATTTTTTGAGATCAATTTCATCTTTATAGCTACAGTATTACCATAGGAAACACCCAGAGGACATGTTAAAGGAAATAATAGGTGGCTGATTTGATGCACCACTTGAGAAGTCGGAGCTGGTCAACACAACACCATTATACCGCATGTGTGTTTAAACATGTGCTTTACCGATTGTCACTGTGGTAATCGTGGTCATAGTCTCCGTCTTCATAGCCAACCAATTCAGGGTTCTCTTCGTACCCGTCAGGCTGATAGTGCAGGTGGTTGACCCTAAAAACACAAAAGTCAAGGATCATAAATGTGGAGAGTGTGTGAGTATTGTGAAGAAGAGGAGTAACTGTGGTAAATTGCAAGCCCTGGCCAAAAAACTATTCCCACACTTTTCACATTAGAGACTTGCCATGCTAGCAGCTCTGTGAGGTGTAAACGGGATTTATGGTTCTGCAGGGGCTCTACACAGAGCTTTCAACGTAGCCTATGTAAGTGGACTGATGTTTATACGTGCGCTGGTGTGTGCGTCGATCTCTTTAAGAGAATAGCAGGGCTGGCGTGTGTGTGTGCATGGGGAGTGTGTGGTAGAGCGAGTGACGGCGATTAGCTTCAGAGCGAGTAGCGACTCTAGAGTCATAGTGAGAGAAACGAAGTGTCTCCCCTGTTCTTTCTGACCACGGTGGGAAATCTGTAGCAGGAAAAGCTAACCCTCTTCTTGATTTGATGTTGTTTATGGAAAAGGAGAACCAGGAAATAGGAGGAAATGCTACGCTACCAAGCCACGGCCAAGCAGACCAATCACAGTTGTTGCGGTCTGCGTCGCTGCGACGTGTAGTTAAACAAAGCTCACATGCAGATTTCTAACAGATATAATGTTCACTGTATTCATGTTGTGAGTTTGCATGCTAACTAGCTATAGCCTCACTGATTCTGCTATCGATATTTTATAGTTTAAAAGATCTGATAATTATATATTGGCCAGAAGTAATTTAAAAAATAAAAAACATAAATACATAGCATAAACAAATATATAATAATATATGTATAAAATAAACAATATTTATACATATCCCTTAGATTTGTTTTTTTTCAAGCATTGCGTCCAAGATACATACTAAGCGGGACATTTTACAGTTGAAAACTCCCCTTGTTAGTACTCTCTGGTGGACAAACGATGTAATGGAGACACTGTTTCTAAATGATCTCAAACCTAGTTCCTGTACTGCAATTATTTGTTACTTATTAGCTGACATATTCACCACCTAATATGCAATAATCAGATATTGGCCGATACATAAAATTTGCAAATCACAAATTCAAATTCTGACCAGATGATGGCGCTAGATGACAAATCAAATGATCACCAATTTTATTATAATTCATCATGAGGGGAAAACGAATGTCTCTACCAAATATCATGTTAATCCATCCGGGTTGTTGAGACATTTTACTGTGAACCTGCTGCTGGTGCTACAGAAAAAGTCAGGGGATCACCAAAGT
The DNA here is from genome assembly GCF_031162955.1 of Sander vitreus. Lineage (NCBI taxonomy): Eukaryota > Metazoa > Chordata > Actinopteri > Perciformes > Percidae > Sander > Sander vitreus. Next base: position 23,197,510 of record NC_135867.1, read on the forward strand.
CAGTGGGATTCATCCTCAGGGGACCAGGAATGTCTGTAGACAATTTCATGGATATCCATTAAATAGTTGCTGAGATATTTCGGTCTGGAACAAAGTGGTGGACCAAACTTGCTCTCCCATAGAGCTCTGCTGCAGTCTAATGAATGTACCTAGCGTGTATCTTCACATCTGGCATCTAACTTGGGTGCAAAACAACAAAAACAAGAAGTCAAGCATATACAAAATGTGATGCTCACACACTAAACTTTTTTTGTCCCTGTAGTTGTATATCTTCCCATTTGTTCCACGCACACGCACACACAGTATTGTATATAAAGACAGATGGCAGTAGCCTCCTCCCTAATCCTCCCTGCCCCTCTACCCCTTCTCTCTTATGTGGCCTGCTCTGATCCACCAGATCTGACCTTGCAGGCCCCATGTGGGCTAAAGAAATAGATAAAATAGATAAAAACACACCACACTGATTATTTTTCCCTGGTGCAGTCCTATTTCTCTGACCTGGTCACGTCCCAGTGTTGTTACAAACCCAGCAGGCTCTGGGCTTCCTGGTACTTATAACACAGAGACGTAGCATATGGAAGTACTTTGTATATGTAGAGGTTATTTGGATTAGAGTGATGATGACAGAGACGTAACTTCCATAACTAACCATGCAGCCTCAATTCATAAGAGAGAGATGAAAACAGGCAGGAGTCATGAGATGAAGAGGCTGAAGTGACACACGGAAAAAAGTGACAACGCAAAGGATAGTGCACCTCTGGTAAGGAGATCAAACATACACGGGGCACACTTTAGATCAAGAGAGGAGGGCTAGTGTAGAGATGAGGAAACAAAGCCCTTAACTGGCTGAGCACCACTGGTTACAGCAGGGATGTCAAGCCCCAGCAAAATAACCTCACTTCACAATGACAGCGTAGGAGGAGTTACTCACTAAAATCTCTTTAGTAGTAGTAGTAGTAGTAGTAACAGTATCTTCTTAGACCAGCTACTGAATAGAGAGGGGCTGCTAAACGAGCAGTGGTGAGTGATTGGTGGACTTCCTATGCCCTGGGTTTTACTTACAGACTGCAGACACTACTCAGGGCTTAAAATACCGCAAACTCATCTTTTTTTTAGTCTATACTCTTTGGAAAAAAGTTCTAGAATTAAACATCAAACAAGGTAAATATTAGATATGGCACCAAAGGACAGCTCTTTGTAGTGAAGCTGCACATACAATATTCATCTATCGCAAAGAATGAGGCCACTAGCAATAAAACAAATGTGAATTCACGTAGGGTTAGTGTGTTAATAATACAGCAATTTACACAGCTTTTAAACGTTTCTTATAAGACCACCATTCATTTGGAAAGCATGATCTGACAACTTTCAGGATGTGTTGTTTTCTAGATTGATTTAAATATGTAAAATTTCACACCCTTTAAATGTTTGTTTTAGCTGGAGACTAGTGTCCCTGTAGGGCCGGGAATGGAAGCACAATGCTGTGAAGAGACATTAACAATGATTGAAACTATCTGGTAGCATGCTTAGTCATCAGAGATAAATCAACGAATTCCCCAATCGTGTCTCTAATCTCTTAAATGATGCCATGCTCTAATATGCTGGAGACATCTGTCCAGCCTGGTCGTGATCAACACAGCGTCCCTGTTAGACAGATGAGTGAGTACGCCCGTGCTTAATGGTGCCCTGGTGAGGAAAGAAGCTCTCTAATTCAGCCACTGTCCCAGGGACCTGGCAGTGATGGACTACGGCCAAGGCCATCCTTAGGGCTGCAGCACAAAGTAGTGCAGCCCATTTACATCCCCACTCAGACAGCCGCTCTGCCACTGAAGGCCCCGATATATTTCTATTGCTGCACAGAGTCATAGTTTGTTATTCTGGGAGGAGGTAGGTGGAGGTGGGATTGATTACTCCATAGTATGAGGGTGGGGGCAAATCGAGTAGCAAGTAGCTTTATGGAGGTCATATTAAGATGAAGGATTGACAGGCAGGAGGTTTAAGCTGAGCTGATCAATTCTGTGATCATGGGGAAAAACCATGATGTTCTGGATGCACCCACATTAGATCTCTGCACAGAACAGTCGAACAGTAGATCCATTTCTGTTTGCTAATGAAGAAACGTCGGTCTCAGGCGTTTTATTAGGTATTGAATAGTTATGTAAAGCCCAGGGTCAGCTTCCCCATTGATCCTGCTCGGTTCGGGCAGTCTCGGTGTGTAAGCCTGAATGGCTCTCAGAGGCTTTACACACTGCATTCCTTTCTTCCACCCTGCGTTCACATCAATTCTGCAGGAAATCAATGTGGGACATCGGTAAACAGAGTTATGAGCTAGCTCATCCATGCTTACTGCTGGCTGTTTACTGCTAGTGTGTACGAGTATTAAGCTACAGCTGAGGGGCCTAGCCTGTCAATAGAAATAGTCCCTGTGGAAAAGATGGCATCTGAATAAAAAACCTCCCAGCTGAGCAAAGTCAAACATGCTGAAGGCAGTAGTATATTTGAGGTTGTGATGAAGATTCCTATCATTTAGTAAATGTAGATATCTAACGGTATGGTACGGTACATCATCTAGATCTATACAGAAATCCCTTTTTGCTTGAAGTTGCATAGCATCAGTTTGGACCTAAATTACAATGACATTTTCCCTTTTTCATTTACTAAAAGTCACTTTGTTCCTGCATGTCACATAAATTTGTTTTACCTTTCGAATTTCAATCAAAGTCTTGAATTTCAGTGCAGGTAATACTAACAGCTCTGTGAGGCTGTAATTAGGCACACAATGACAATGTTAATATGCTGATGCTTGGCAGGTATTAGGTTTACTGTGTTCACTATCATAATTTAGCATGTTAAATGTAAATGTAAACATTTGCTAATTATTTAGCACTAAACACAAAGTAGGCTACACCTGGGGCTGATGGGAATGCCATTAGGTGTAGGGGTAGGAAAAATAATTTCTTAGATGCATCACGATTCTCTCTAGAACGATTCGATTATCGATTCAGATAAGTTAATAATCGATTTAAATATATATATTAAATGTGTTGATTTTTATTTAAAAGTCTCCAGACAAGTACAAATCAGAAAACAGAGTGACTGAAAGAGGACGGGATAATGGACAACAACTTAGAGTTTAGGCAAGAGTGCAGAAAAAAAACACACACAAAAATTGCCAAAATGAAGATTTTTACAATTACATTTTGTGTATATACACATGATCTAATAAGACATTCATAAAATAATTAGGCAAAACACATATAGGCTGTTCATCTACTTTATCACATTACATCTGACACCTTCATGTTCTAAGAAGCCAATTCTCCACCTTTAAACATGTCTGAGCCTCTGACATGGAAGATTACTGGGAGAGAAGGTGACCTTTACAAGCATGTTTAAGGCTTAAGCATGGAATGACTACAAAACACAAACCTCAGTCGACAAAACATTTCATTAAAACTTGTGTGACAAATACTGTATATGTCAAAATCTAAGCTTTGTCTAGCTGCTTTGTCTAGGAAGTGATTAGCAAACTCTGAGTAGCAAACTCAGATTTATATGCATATTTTTAAAAATTAATTAAATTGTTGCATCGAGATGCATCGATAATCGGTTTAGAATCGAATCTTTGGCATCGGAATCGGAATCTAATCGTGAGGTGCCAATCGATTCCCACCCCTAATTAGGTGTGCAGGTATTTGATCATAAACTAAATAAAAAATTAAATAAAATATTGCAGGATCACCAAAGTTATTACAATGCATCCGGAAGGGAACATGAATGTGTGTACACACTTGCCTGTACAAAAGATCATGGTAATTACAGTAATTGGAAAGTTGTCAACCTCATGGTGGGACCAGTCAGTGGGGTTCATCCTCTAAGGACCAGGAATGTACAAACTTCCATGGCAATCCATCCAATAGTTGTTGAAACATTTCAGTCTGGACCAAAGTGATAGACCAACCGACCGACCAACAGACTGACATAGCCATCCATAGAGCCAGCATTGTTAAGAAAACAAACCAGGATTGATGGAGGACAGGGACACAACCTTGCCATTAATATGACATCACCAACATATCCTTGCATACTTTTAGCTGCAGGCCCTTGTTAACTGATGTGAGGGTCCCCTACCATATTACCTATTAATGCGTTGGATTTGCTTATTGCTGGTGGCAGTAAGTATCAGGAGGCCTTTAGAACAGTTTTGCCCCGAGGCCAACCCATGGGTTTATTAAGGCTTATTTCTCATAATGCTTCAGACATAGGCACTACAAATGTAAAGTCACAATGTTGAGCAGAGGACGTAGATTACTTCAGAAAGAGGTCTATACTGTGTGTGTGTGTGTGTGTGTGTGTGTGTGTGTGTGTGTGTGTGTGTGTGTGTGTGTGTGTGTGTGTGTGCACATTAAGGGCCTGGGGGAGAGTTGAGTGTAAGGCAGATTGGGGTGGGAGGATAAGAACCCTGCAAATTACAGCCTTCTTCAATTTTCCAAATCAAGGCCTTTCTGGAGTAGCCTTTGTACAGAGAGTCTGGCCACTCTCCATTGACAAGTGTTAACTTCCTTGAAGGCGGGTACTTTGTTGAAGTTTTAAACTATTGACTGATTAGACCAGTAAAGATTTGACCCAAGAATATACCGCAAACCCAGAAGTACGTAGGAGGGTGGAGCCAGGCTATTTATGGAGAGGGAAGGTTGCAGAATTTAAGGCAAGCTCTGAAATCCCAAATTGACCCGACTCAGAAGTGCCTTTGATTGAACTAATGTGAAAAGCAAAACAAACAAAGCGTCGTCAATAACTCCCTCCCTCAGCCTTCCTCCTCGTTTCAGCCTGGTCTGGTCTAATGTCAGACAGCGGCTGAGGTGCAGAGGAGGGAGGATCATTAGTCTAGTCTGTGAGACAGGAAGCATCAGCGCCATTACCAGTCATTAGTTCACAGACAGCGGTTCCCGTCGCCACCACCACACTGCCTCTCTCAATCATTCACACAAACACTATGATGGAGTGACTCAGGAGGGCCACCACGCCCACATCCTGCTGTTACCCATGTTTGTGATCACTGAAACAGTGGTGTTTGTGAGTGTGCGAGTGTCTGTCTGTGATCTGGACGGAGACTACACACACGGTCATTTATTTTGGTTCCTTTACTTCCATCTATGCTCGTCTCAGATGACACTCTCCCATGTCACCTTGCACTCAAAGCTATACAGCCAGGCTTAGCGCTAAACAGACTGACATTTTTGACAATTATCATGCCAATCTTCGCCTCATTGGCTTCCAGCAGAGTTTAGAATAGACTTGCTACTGATTATTTTAAAAGCTTTGGGGTTTAACCATTCCCTGTGTATTCAGAGAGAGGCATTGTCAGTCAAAAGGCAAGGATTCAAATTAAAATATATTGCACTTTTGCAATTACGGTCCATATTCCCTTGAACCGACCGCCTGAAGACATTATTAGACTGGCAGGCCATTTCTCATAATCTCTTTTATAAATCAATTTCTGCTTGCATTTTATATTTATGTCTGTCTAGTTTTATTAGATTCATTTGCTATAATTCATTTAGCATCAATGATCCAAAACTCTTTGGGTTCCCTAATAAATTTAATGAAAAAAGAAGAAAACGAACGACAAAAAGGAGCTAGGGTGTATAACCATGCATGCACACTAGGCGTGTAAACGAATACAAAACATTATTTGTATTTGAATATGCACCGATGATGTGCTCTGAATCCAGATTTTTGCAGTAATATGCACCCCCTCCTCTTAATTGTCACCTGATTGACACGATGTACCCTAAACCTAGAACCACTTCTTCTCAGAGTCATAACTCAAACACACAGACATCAGCACTCTTTACGACTGTATCTATAATGTCCATCACAGATACTGTACGTCTTAAGCCGTTTAGAAATCATGCACTCCAGATTCAGTCTTGTTCTGATGTATCAAAGTAATCCAGGCTACTGCTAGTAGCCAAACCAGCAGGACTTTTCATGATGCTGATGTGACAGAATGTAAACAAATGGGCAATAAGCTAAAAACACAGACGTAATATCGTAATATCAGTTTTAATATTCAGACATTTGACGTGGTTCATCCTTAATAACGTTTCATTTGGTTAGTTAGCAGTACAGCATCAAGCTTGACTGATGCAGGTTATTTTTTGTTTAATGATCCTCATGAAGCTTGGCACTTGACACTAACTTTATTTTCTTCTGGGCCTCCTCCTCTCATTGCATGCACAACCTTCAATTTCCAAAGAATGGGCCCAGTGTATTTCTGACGTGTATTGTGACCTCCTGTTCTACTATTGATTTTGACTCGGACAACTAAAGCTACTGTAGCTTTTCAACATTACCAACCCTGCCTCTAAACCTCATACACAGTAACTTACACTGGTTGTGTGTGTGGACCATCTCTGGTGATAACGCCCTCCTTGTCCATCAGCATTTGTCTGAATGTGCTCACTTTCTGCCGAATCTCTTCCTCTGTGTACCTGAGGATGGACACATAAAGACACAGCAGTTAGTAGAGGCGCGCACACACACACACACACACACACACACACACACACACACACACACACACACACGCACACACGCACACACACACACACACACACAAGTAATCTGCAGATTTGACTACTCGGCTGAGTAGTGAGCAGAGTATAAGTATGAAAGTGAATGATGAACATACTGCAAACTGAAGCAGCAGCTTTGAATAACAGCACTGAACGCAGCAGGGGCACTGGCGAGGCTAATTGTCATCTGTCATAAGTGCCAAATGCCATAGGAGCCATGTCATCACCAGCTATCACACAGAGTCCAACAAATGGCAACGACCGTCCTCTGACCGTTTCAAAAATGACACCCAGCCAAATGAGGTATATTCTGATGACTCACTGTCAACCTCTCCCGACCCCGGTGGGTTCCTTGTTCAGGCCCGGAATGCATGTCATGTTTTATTGTGTAAGCTAAGCGCTGAGTTGAGAGCAACTGTGGGGCAGTGTGAGGAGCTTTCAACAAGCTGCCAGACAGAATACTGCACACTGCTGCAGCGGGGGAAGCAATTACTGTCTGTGTCACGCTGTAGACTTGTATTCATATTTTCTAATTGAGAATATCTGGCTTTTTTCAGATGTAGTCTGTCAGTGGGTGCAACCAGAGAGCATCAACACTATCAGTTATAGTCTCATTTCATTGTGATGTTATTTGCCGCAGTAGATAATGAATTAATCAAACCCTCATACAATAATTCATGCATACAGCTTTGGGCTACATCCTCCCAGTGTGTTAATAACACAAGTAACAACCTCTGACCACAGGCCTGCCACAGTAAGACTGTATCTGCTGACAGCTTTGCGATGGGGGACAGGAATAATTCTACCAGCCTGTCTGAAGTGTGGCAGCCACAATGAAGTAACTTCTACAGATGGACAGGAGTTATGCATGTCTGTGAACTTGACAGAGCATGGCCTCTATAAAGCACTGAACACCGAGCTGATCTCCCGGTGTATTCACACCATCTCCACACCATCCTCACATTCTGCTCTGGCTGTGGTAATGGGATGTAATGAGCTACAGAGAAACATGAAGGGAGAGAAGAGGACGGAGGAGGGAGAGGGAAAGGGAGATAATTAATAAAGCCGTGAAAGTGTAGCCAGGAGCCAGACATCACAGAGTTAGACTGACTGGAAGACTCAGTCAATAATATGCTGTAGTGTTCATATTAACAACAATAACAACAACAAGAGCATGTGTGAGGGGTGCCTGGGATATACAGTAGCACTATGTTCAGAATTAATAATTAACTCATTTCTTTGAGTCTCAACACACGGATATGTGCAATTTGCATCTTGGGTAAATGATAACATCTGATGTGTGTGCTCCACTTGCAATTACCAAAGTATTGAGGAACTGTCTTTCACTTAGTGCTGAAACACACACTCTTATTTGGCAACAGTTTCTCTTTGTCTCTCTTAAAAGAGCAGCTCAACATTTCAGGGAATATTTGCTATTTTGCTGAGAGGGATGTGAGGCAAAGATACTGTGCGAGGTGAAAGACACAGGCACATACCAGCTATTGTAGTTTGGCCCACACTCCGCTCATAGAGGTAATTGAAGTACTATAAAACCCTTAGCGCCCCAATTGCGCCCATCCAAAGCTCTGCTTAGAAATCATAGAAAAAAGACAGAACTTGCCTGAGAATCATCAAGTTTTTAAGTTTTCTTCATTATCAAAGTAATGCAGTGATACTTGTCTGTACAGCCATTGGTGCATTGCAAATAGGAAGTGCTAAAAGCCAATTTGGCATACTTGTAATGGTGCCAGTTTGCCAAAATGTAAACAAATCTAGGCTAAAACACATGGCAAGATGTGGCTACATGGCAAGAAAATAATTCCTGTTTATATTTAGTCTTAGGGAGCCCTGCAGACTTTACTGTTAAAGGATTACGATTTCTCTTTAATTGGAACTAAAGGACCTAACCCACACACAATGAAAAATAGCCCCAAACCAAAAGTACACAAACGTATGTGAGTATGTGCTTCTGGCCATGCAGTTTATTTTCCTGTTCAATAGGTGATAACATCTGACATGTGAGCTCCACTTGCAATAAGGAAAGTGCAGGGGAACTGTCCATCATTCAGTGCTGGAACACAGACTCTTACTTGGCAACAGATCCTCTTAGCGGGGGCTCCTGGCAGGACCAAATCTATAAACTGGATTGTAAATTATAGCATTAGTCTGAGGAGTGTTTGCTGTTGTCAGATTAAACGTAGCAGCCGATACCATGTATTCTGAGTTTGGTGCTATCAGCACATTGGAGATACGGAGAATGAGATTAGGAGAAGTGCGATGGAGAGCTGAACTAGCTGGATGATGGCCCAACAGACACAAGAAGCCAGCCGGTGTGACAGCACCATCAGGTCCTGCTGTACGGCAATCTCTCAGCCCAGCAGCTGTCAACTCAGCACAATGCAGGACGCAAACACACACTTTATATTCATGGCTTTCCATGCACATCACAAGAGCCATCGCCAAACGTTAGCTGCTTCCCGACAAATATACAGCAGTCCCTGGGTGCTCTCAGCTGTCTGTATCAAGGGAGGGTGCGCAACAGGTAAAAGAGTGAGAAGGCTCGGATAGGCTACTGGCTGAATGCGCTCTGGCCAAACAGACGCCGTGGTTGTAGGGCTTTCTCCTTCACATTGGGCTGATGATGGTGAGAATGTTAGTGCCTGCAGCTATCTCTGCTGAAGCAAAAAAAAAAAAAAAGCGGTGTCAGAGCTTGTGAACCTCAAGCCTCTGTTGACATGTGACCTACAGAATTTCTTCTTTCTGCTTCTCTCTCTGTCCTTCAATTGCATGACCATGAAGTTCTACACAGCGTCGCAGCATGAAGCACAGCAAAGTTGGGTTCTTTTTGATGGGTCTAGCTCACTAACCAAAGCCAGAGAGTGTAGGCCCCGCAGTGGTGCTGCTTCAAATAGAGCCTGGGGTTTAGAGGTATGAGCTAGAGAAATCTCCCACAGCACCTGAATGCCTACAAGAACCTGGTCAATGGTGAGTCACCCACATAGATAAAAACATATATGGACAAAAGAAGTCTGAGGAAAGAAGACTCAAAACTATTTCTCACATGATCGCTTAACTTTTGAGTTGCATTAAAGAGAAGTTAGGCAGTGGTCCATAGTGAGCTCTGAATCAATCTGTGTAAATGGCCACATATCAGATGTTTGTCAGTGGCTATTATAGAATGAGCACACTGCAACTACACATCTGTCTTCTGCACATTTAATTAGCACTTCTTGCAGCTGTAAAGGTTGCTGCTTTCAGCCTAATACACCATCTGTTCTGCCCTGACAGTGCCGAGGAGGGGCTGATTGGAGCGGTCATTCTCAGCAAGGCTGGGTAACACTGAATTCTGATTGAAATCAATGTTAAACTGAGCAAACTGTGTTTTCCTTTGTGTGTGTGTGTGTGTGTGTGTGTGTGTTTGTGTGTATGAGGTGGGACTGTTCAGAAGCCAAAGTGGAGCCAAATGAAAGCCATTTAGCCCAGACCCACTGCCTACAGCATGCAGAGTCCCAGTGATTTGGGTGGAGAGAGACAGAGGACATCGATCAGAGCGACGGGCTCCCCGCCACCCCAGCCATGAAAAATCACCACGATTAAAGAACTTGATTGGAGTAATTAGACAGCTCCGGGCATCCACAGATCCCTCCCCCCACCCCCACCCCCCATTAACTCACGATCCAGGAAAATGAATAGTTGTGGCCTAGAGACCATCGTTTTGCTGATAGTCATCGACTTGATGAGGACGTGCCTACGTGTGGGTGTGTGTTCGTGTGTACTCCTTCAGAATGCCAGGGATGTTTGTGCGCTCAATATCTGAAGAGCCTTTTTCTGCAAGTCGTCCCCAGGCGCTGCCGTACACCTATGAAACTCTGCAGCCATCAATCCCGCTGCAAAGAGCACAGAGGCAAAGTGATGCCAATGTAGTTAGTAAGATTGAATGGTGCTGGGAACACAGGAAGGCAAAACTGAACACCCCCACATTTCTATTTCAGGGGCAGAATTAAAGTGGCCTACCGGGCCACAGTGAAATTGTTCAACTCTCAATTGGAGAGGATTTTCAATTGATGCTCTTTACAGTCATAGATTGTCTGGTTAGATAACAGGTACTAGGTATAGCAGACATAAAGAGTAGACCTTTCTCTCACTATATAAAGCTGCCCTTTTCACCTCCCCCACAGTGTAAGCAGATCAATGGCTGGAGCAGCACAATCTGCCATTGCCACTCTTTCTGATTGCTCATCTTCTCTAAGTCCTCCGGCGACAACAGCATTTGAAGCTATTTTGTCTAGCATGGAGCTGCTATATTGGCTTGGGCCCCCTCTCGGTGACGATGTATAAAATGGGTCCCTCCAATTTTCAGTCTTATAGGACACAGGCTTATCGTCTTATTACACAGGCTTTGGCTTGCAGGAAGACCTCCATCAGAGCAGAGATAGCTATTTGCTCTGGCCTTAGAGCCTCCGTGAGCAGGCTCTTAATAAGATCCGAGCTACTCACATCTCCTGCAATGCAAAAAGTGTCACTGCAGATGGTATTAAAGCAATACCACAGCAGTAGCGGCCAAAACGCAGCAATTTAGCTCCTGACTACTACCTAAACCTCTACAGGAGTAATATTTTCTGCCTTGAATTTAAAAAAAACTCTTACCATTGGCAGAACACAAAAGAAAGGCCAAGCACACACGTGCTGCTCTGTTGTGTGTTTCTGTGTGTCAGTGCGTGTGTGTGTGTGTGTGTGTGTGTGTGTGTGTGCATGCCTTGCGCATATGTGTATATTGGGCCTGCAGATTCAAGCTCATTAGAGAGCTGCAAAAATGCTCAGACACCACAGGAGTTCAAATCATGCACAATCATTATGCCTCAATTAGTGTGGAAAAACACCCATGAAATAGAATCTGGACCCTTGCATGCATAGCAGCCCTTGAGCTTGAAATCTGTCAGGGAACTGCGTTATCATAAGGCAGCCAAACTTGCTTTAAAGTAAAAAGTAAACTTGTTGAGCTGTTCAGTACACGCATTGTGTTCTGATAGAAAGACGACAGGATGTTGTTGACAGTGCTTCACTTATGTACTGTACCATCTCCTCCAAGAGCTACTCTAACAGAGTAAATGTATGTAACTTACAGCACATCTAATATACATAAAAGGCCAATGTTCCCTGTAGCGGCGGAGCACTCAGTGCACTAATGACTGTGGGATGCTACCAGAACATGGATAGCTTAAATGAACAGACTCTAATTGCTGAGCCCGTCTAATTGGCTCCCAGGGTGAGGCCATCACTCATGACAGACTATTTATCCTGGTTTGATCTCTGAGGAAAAGCACGGCTGGATTGGGGGTGTAAAGGGAGGAGGGGAGAGTCTGCCATGCTGGCAGGGTTAGAGAAGGAGGCAGGCGTCCAACCTGCCCCCTAGCCTAATCCTTCACCGAGGTCTCAGTCAGGACGGGGACTCAGGGGTGACGTAGATTCTGAGCCTGCTGGCTTATAACCACAACAAATGAAAACAGACCCCAGCCACCATTTTAATTGTGTCTAATGCCTGGCATTGCTTTCACTCGCTTTCATCCCCGCTCTGTCCCTTAATCCTCCACACATGGACTCCTGCTCTCTCATTTAAAGAGGAACATTATAAATTAAAGAGGCAAGGGGAGCTGTGCTGAGCCAAGCTGGCAAATGAGATTCTCCTTTCATTATAGCTTAACGAGATGACTCGAGTCTGTCCAGAGCTGTCCTTCAAGTGCAACTGCCTGCCAGCCGAGTATGTGCAGTGTGACGAGTGAGTGGAGCTGGTCAGCGCGAGTGTATGGTCTCCTTGTATTCTGCCATCATTAGCCAAGCTGCTGCCTGCTGCTACACTATTCCACTAGACATCATGACTCTTTTACAGCGCTCAAACCAGGAGCAACTATGTCTACTCCGAGCCAGGAGATGAGCGGACCTTGACAGATGGTAAAGTCCAGCAGTTCCCTTTTAGCTTCACCAATCTGTCGTAGCTCCACCATCAGCAAGGCCCTACTGCCTGAGAAGCCCAGTCACGCTCGGGGAAGGAGAGACGGGTAGAAAGAAATTGCGGAAGAAATGTCTAATCCACCTTCGGCTACTCAAAGCATCTCATAGTAGTGATTTAATTAATCTCCATACTCTGACATGGTACACTCAGCAGTGTGAAAGACAAAACAGAAAAAAACCCTACTTTTTCTTTGAGAAATTTGGAAAAAAACACCGGTCCCACTTACTGGCATTCAAGTTTCTGTTTGTCACCTCTCGTATCTAACCTTGACCAAAGGAAAAAAACAACTCTCACTAATTAGCTTGCCCTTTATTCAATTAAATCACCCTCCCCTAATATATCAAGAATTAGCCAGCTTTCCATAAATGACAAATGTGATGTGAACGAGGTATCAGTGGGAAAGTGGATTTTCTCTGTACCGACACAGTATCACAGAGCTTGTTGTTACAGTCTCAGCTAGCCTGGAGTTCGCCTGGGAGCTGTGGTTATTCAAGCAGCAGTGTGTGTGTGTGTGTGTGTGTGTGTGTGTGTGTGTGTGTGTGTGTATGCGTGTGTGTGCGTGTGTGTGCGTGTGTGGGCGTGCAGATCAGCCTGAGAGAAGCCTTGAGATTGTGGATTAAGGCAAACTGCAGTCACTACAGTTTTCATGGCCCTTGGCGTAAGCACACACTGAGCTCATCCTAACTTTTTGCTGGAGGACACACATCATGCTAATGAAATCGGCCTGTGTTCTTTGCTGACTGTCTCTATGGCAACCTCACTAATAACCACTACTTGAGGAGGAGGCCATTAATACAAAGTTCAAGTGTTGGCTGCAAATATGCAACAACATCAAGGATGAGTAATGCTGCATATGTGCATCTGTGACATAAACAACATTGTGAAGCAGAAATGGCTGCCGCTGATGAATTGATGAATTAATTGATCTGTGTGTGTGTTTGTGTGTGTGTGTGTGTGTGTGTGTGTGTGCGTGTGTGTGTGTGTGTGTGTGTCTCATTTTCATCCATGATGTAAAATGTGTGTTATTGCTGTAATGTATAATGAAGCTACATGGTACAATCTTTGTTCAAGGGATTATCAGGATTTCTTGCTCCCACCTGCTCGACCCAAGCTCCACACACACACACAAAATGTATTCAAAAGCTTAAATTCAGAGAATAAATGTAATAGTTTTTCCCCATGAGATGTTTCTGCATGTTTTACAGTACTTGTTTCTCACAATTTCAAAAGCACACTGTGGTTGTTATCACAACTAATTCCCACTGTTGGCCTGTCGGCAGTGTAGAATCTCAACACACATATAGCAGCCAGTCTCTTCTTTTTACCCGGCAGTAAGGCTCTTCACCACCTCTCTGCTTCTCCACAGGTACCCAACCGGCAAACATAATCCACTAGAACAGTGACAAGGACATGGTCCTTCACTGGCTTGCTGATTGTGAACATTTGCCAATTATGTTAAATGGGGCAGCTGGCCAAGCAGGAAGCACCCAGTTATCTGCCAAAATGGTCCCTGTAGAGTCCTTCAGCTAATATGGAACTATTTCTTATTCCAGGAAACAGTTACATCCAGGATCAGAGCATCCCTCCACATTGGTTTCATTTGTTTCACGTCATTCTCTCCACAGCAAACTCGTCATCAAACAAGCATCATACAATGATGTTTTTAAAGGAAAATAAAAACTATGGATGGGCGTTTTTTTAAAGGAACACGCTGTCTTATTGGGACATGTTGTAACTCTGTCTGAAGCCCCCAGCGCTAGCTTAGCCTAGCACAGATCCTGGAGGTAACCGGTTCCAACTAGCCTACTGCTCTGAATAAGTGACAAAATAACACCAACATGTTCCTGTTTACATGTTGTGATTTGTATAGTCACAGGGTGTGCAAATAACAAGGTCATATGAGACACAGCCATCTTCTAACCGTATACAAACTGGGAACTATATTCTCAGAAAGGCAAAGCACTGCTACTTCTGCTACTTGGGCAGAGTGATTTGCTAGCAGCACCTGAAGCCCTGTGGTGAGGAGCAGAGAGTTAGCATGGAGTTCGCTCAGAGTTCGAGTAATAGAGTCAACCATTACTAGATAGTAAAAGCATAGTGACCTTGGTATTTATACACCCTGTGACTATACAAATCACAACATGTAAACAGGAACATGTTGGCGTTATTTTGTCACTTATTGGGAGCAGTAGGCTAGTTGGAACCGGTTACCTCCAGGATCTGTGCTGGGGTTAGCTAACACTGAGGGCGTCAGACAGAGTTACAACACGCCCGGAGATGAGAAGGGTATGTATCGACTTGTCTAACTCTGGGGGTTACTGTGAATAAGCTCCCAATAAGTCGGCGTGTTATAATAATAATGTTTTTTATCTCTTTCCGTTTAATAATATTCTATTTAAAAAGGAGAATTTATCTGTGTGTTGGAGCAATGTATGCGTTGATGTTAAACCACCTCCATGCATGTGTTCCCGTGGTCACATTTTGTGTCAGATGAAAACACCGGCATGACATAATTTAAACACTGTAACCCCCCCACCCCCATATTTCATGCGTTTGTCCTGTCACTTATTTGTTAGCGATGTCCTTGTACTGTCTGTTTGCCCTCTCTGTTTATTTGTTTGTCATGGAAAATCTATAATGAAACTTAAGTTGGAAATCATTTCCATTTTCGGTACTTTCATTAAATTATTATAGAGTACTTGAGTACAATCTAACGTGAGACTATTATCCGAAATGAGTTTTTGATGACGTAGCGTCGGGTCATGGGAGTTGTCTTCATTATTAAACAACCACCCCTGCCGATAAAAAAAAAAATCTGTCTGACGTGACTCAGGCAGAAATAATGTTCCCGGACGAGTTAATGTAATCAAGTTTTATTCACGGTTAATCAGGTTATGCCATTTCAATCTAATTAAATAGCCGCAAGTAATGTTAGCTAACGTTAACTTGCTAACTTACCATTAGATGAGGCGATTACCCATACAGCTACTGTAGCTAACGTTATGTGACAAATTCAATCGTGGGATAGCCCAGCGCTCTTTTCACTGGTCAAAACAATCATTCTAAAAATAACTTTATGAGCGTTTAGAATGTTGTTATAACGTAACACTACAGTACATATGTGCATGAACCACTTGTCATAGTAGCACATCGTAGTAAGATATTGACAGTTACAAAGCAAAAAGTGAATACTCGAAATACGCGAAAGAAGCGCATACTCATGCCCATCCCTATGAAAAATATGAAGTTATTGATCATAATGGATTCCAGTTATCACAACTGCTGATAATGCATGTATCCTGATCCCATCCCATTTCCATCATACCATGCTGCTAAAAATGGCCATATCAACAAAACACAGCTGCTATGCACCATTTCCTAACAAAAACACAGCCCCTTATGTTTACTTCACTCCTCCGCAAGGGCTTGGGTTGTTTTTTTCTTCCAATATTGCGATGAAAATGACTTTTGGCAGGTAACAGATTTTGAATGTAATGTTTCGGTGCAGCTTGTGAACTCAGCCCCCCTACAGGTACATACCTGTCAATGTCAAGTGCTCTACTACACTGAGAATGCTTTCATTGCTCACACTCCAAACAGCTCGACAATAACCGAATTGTAAACTAAAGATAAACAGCTGCGGTTTTGCTGAAAACGGTAATGTCATTTGACATCAAATACTCAGTGCAACTGGAGTCGCTTACTCGCTTGGTGAGTTGTTGTGCTTAATACATATTGGGCTTCATGCAAGAACATTTTTTATTCTTATCCTAAAACTTTTTTTTCTTTGAGGCTCGCTCGTGCAAGTCTTCCAAGTCGGATTCAATAAAATCTCTTAGCACAAACTTAATAAAATGACTTGTTTCAACTTCATAAATGCCAACTGTGCATGAGAAGCTTTCATAAGATTTCATCATTAGCATAATTGATGGCCCCAAATTGCTATATAAGACTACATGTTCTGCTCCGTTTGGGGACAATTTGATTTTCAAACATGTCACCAAAGATTAACAAGAAATATTTCACACTTCAAGGCTTACTGTTGGAAATCAGCAGACGAAAACATAGCAGACGTAGCAGTGTCAGCAGTCAGATTAGAGGACTTGAAACAATTAGAAAATATGAATACAGCTGCCAACACCATGTCATCACTGCCGTACTGTGACAGAAATAATGAAGAAAAGGTTTGAGGTAAAACAAGCAAACGCGGTCGTTTGTGGGGTTTTCTTTTGCGGGGTGCAAGTATTTTGCAGTGGTACTGCCCAAGACGATTGTGATTAGTTTAAAGAAATGCAAATAACCCTGAGCGATTTTTTCGCCTATCCCAGAATGTATCTGTGGTGTAGCGAGACCATACTCTACAGCCCTGTGGAGATAGGTCGGGCAATGCAAGACTAGCAAATATTTAATAGTTACTAATGGATACATTTTTGCAGCTCTAACTAAAACTACATGATTAACATGACACATTGTCATGTGTCACATTGTCCTTATAAAACCGCTGATTACAGCTGCTTTAACTTTACAAGTGGTCGTTGCAGGAGGCCCATGGTATTATTGTCAGTGGTTGCTCATCCCATGTACTCACCCCTGCTCCTCCATCATCTC
The DNA here is from genome assembly GCF_031162955.1 of Sander vitreus. Taxonomy (NCBI): domain Eukaryota; kingdom Metazoa; phylum Chordata; class Actinopteri; order Perciformes; family Percidae; genus Sander; species Sander vitreus. The sequence goes on from NC_135867.1 coordinate 23,214,709, forward strand.
CTGGAGCTCCATACATTTGAGCTCTACCCTCCTCTTCCTCTCATGGTCCAGGATCTCTCTGTGCGGCTTCTTCACCAGGACGGGCTCTGCTTTGGGCTGCTCCTCCTCCTCCTCCTCCTCCTCCTCCTCTGTACCTGGCTGTCCCTCCTCTGTTTTAGCCTGAAGGACTGTGTTCGGCGCCGGCCCTCCTGATCCTGCAGCTGGTCCCGGTCCTGGTCCTGCCCCCGGGACCATGGGCTGGGCCATCCCGTTTGCACCATCCTTAGGAGATGGCACCCTCGCCGCATCATACATGATTACTGAACTCTGTGGAGACACAGATGATGGAGAGACACTGTCAGATCAACAGTGTAGTCTGCTGGATTTTGGCAGTCTTAGACAGTCTCATGTCATGCTAATGATTTAACATCCAATCTTTCCAAGAACCCTCATTTGGGAGGATTCTTGGCTGTCGTCAATTTATTACTGAATTCTATGCACTGAGAGTGGTGCTGAGAGTGAATAATTCTTATTCACATGGCATACATTTAATAATATATGTAAAATGTAAATATTCTTTGCTTTGAAGACTGTGTAAATCCCCCTGAAGGCCGCTTTATGGCCCCTGAACCCCTGTTTGGCAACCACAAAGCTGCCAACCGATCTTTTTTCACACAAACACACCCACATAGTGTCTGTACACTGTACACAACGTATTTGGATGGACAGTAAGCAACAAACACTGAGAGGTGAGCCAAGATGTTAATACCTCTGGACAGGCTGCAGCGTTTCTGCCTGAACTGAGCAGTACCCTTTGAAAACACTCACACACATCAACATGCTGTACACACATGCACTTTCAGTACATGTAGACATGCTTTGCCAGCGACAGCGCTGGCAGCAACTTCTGCTCCATGAGTCAACAGCCCAGTAGCGCCTAGAGGCGGGTCAAAAACCCACTTGTCTCATGGACCAAATTGAAACTGTAGACCAAGGTCACACACCACCATACATGCAGCATGTGAGTCAAAGGAGGATATGAGTAGAAGACATTAGGGCTGCCCAATTAACCACGATTTTATCGGAATTTGAATATGGACTATCCAAATCATTTTCATTTTTTTTAATTGTAATATTTTTCAATGAAAATGAGAATAATGATACAAAAATGATCATTCCCTCCAATAAGGGGAATACTATCGCAATATCAGTTAAAATTATCGCAATTAGATATTTCCCTCGTATCGTGCAGCCCTAGAAGACACTAAGCAGCTTGAGCACACAGTCTGGGAGAAGCAACAAAACAAGTGACAGAGAAGAATGTATTGACAACGTCAAGTATTGATTCGTCTGATCTCGTCTTCGTTTAATATAACTTTGACTCATTTTCTTGTTTCCACACTGAATGCATTCTTTTGGTTTTGACTCGCTCGACCATTATGTTTCTGGCTCGTTGACTGATAAAAGGATAGGGTTGTCATTTTGGTGATGAAAAAAAAAAAAGTGTTCCAATACAAGTGCTGTGTGGACTGGGTGCTGATTAAGATGGATTGTCCTGTTAAGGCCGCTGTAGAACATGCAGAGCCAGAAGAAGGCCTTCACCGGTCATCTCCCTCTACAACTAATGGCTTCATTTTTCACCAAGGAGCCAAAAAAACCTAGCTGAGGCACTCCATCACTGTCACACAAAGGAGGAGCGGAGACAGGATGACACCGAGACTGGATGGACCAACCTCAAGAACTACAGTCACATCTTATCACCACTTATTTCATCCAATGATTAGGGAGTGTGCGAGCAGCTTGTGCCATGTAGTCAGGCGGTTCTCTCTATCTGAGCTGGTTCTGGAAGTGTTTGACTGGTTAATAGGGATTTGTTTGTTTTTGAAATGCTGTGCCATGGTAACGAACCGTGGATCTGTGCGTAGCGACACGGCTCTCGGCTGACAGAACAGGTGGCAGGACAGCAGGAGACATCAGCGCTGAATCAATTTTACAGTAAATCAGCACTTGATATTTCATGACAGCAATTTCTGATCTGCACATGCTCGGCACAGAACAGCTCTGTAGAATATTTTAGCCCTGAGCGGACTTTAACCATACCATGCTCCTTTTCAGATTCACATTTGCGTTTTGATACGTTCACAGTATTTATATAGCACCTCGACCTGCTTTGTAATAATAAAAAAGACAAGGAAATCTCACCTTTTACAATATGGGACCTTTAAAAAAATGACATTCAGGGAGATAGGAACAACAAAAAGGCCCTCTGTATGAGATGGGTGAAAGTCAATTAATATGGCCTTGTTTTTTGCTAATTGAAATGTCAGACCAGTGGCAACGGATTGCTCTTCCTGCTTCCTGTCGTACATTCTTTAATTAGGCCAGGTGGTCAGTGGCTGTGAAAGCTTGAGCTGGACTGCTCCGTTCTGGATCTTTCAGCCGGAGGGGAGGGCTGTTGCTAATCCCATTTGTGCTAGACATCATGTCTTGGCTGCTGGGTCGCTGCTGGTAACAAACGGCACCGCTCTCACCACACGCACCTGACCGAACATAAGAAGCTGTTTGAAATTCAGTTGTAATAAGCTTAAATGAGGTGACGATATCATCTGAGAATCTGTGGGAAAGGACCCTCCCAACCTCAAATGGAATTCTCCACAACGCCAGATGTGGGAGTCAAAAGCTGCAAGGCCAAGCGCCAGTCTGTATTAAACCATGCTGTAAATATTAAGCCATCTCATTATGCTAATGCATCATTCCTTTAGTTCCCAAGAGGGGGATGCAAAAAATCTGTTCTCTTTCAAATTAAGACAACTAAATCATTTAATTGTGCAATGAAAAAAGAAATCAGAGCAGAAAGGGAGCTTTGTCAGTGAGCTGATAAGGCAGCAGAGCACACAATTAATCAGGTGTGAGTCCTCTGCAGGGACTGAAGGTTATCTGGAGCGACTGTATTAAAGGTGGCACCAACCTCTTGTGCTAATTCTGCGAGGCCATAGAAGACTGTCACATCCCAACAAACACTGCTAGTAATTAGTCATTATTCATTGCTAAGTGAAGTTGTTAAGCCACATGCACTAATCACCGTCACTTCAAATCACACAGAGATTGAACATTTAATACTGTATGAAAAACAAAGAACTGGAGAGCTTCTTGGAACTAGTGTTGTAAAAATAAGATTGTTTTCTTTGGTAGGAGGCATGAATAAATCCAGTAAAATATATATATATATATATATATATATATATATATATATATATATATATATAAAAATAACTCTTAATATATATAGAGTAATCAGGGTCAACCACTCTTTTATTCCTGTTTATTAAATGTGTGCACCTGCTGATTTGCTCACACCTGGTGCTTTATATTGTTTCACCTCATTCTTTTGCCTATAACTTCCATGAACAAGGATGGATGCCGAAACGTGTTCAAGTATGTTTTTAATCTGATTCTAGTGAGAATGTGCCAGATGTATTAAAGGAATTTTAATTTTTTTTCTAAAGACGAGTGTAGAGCTGCCCCGTCTTAGTCGATTAGTCAACTAATCGGTCGTTTTGGTCTTAGTAGACTAAGATTCATTTAGTTGATTAGTCATGTTTTATGCTTTTTTCATGCTGAATGACTTACTTCCAAGAAACCTACGAGCACATTTCTGGTAAACACAAGATTTAAAGTGGTGCTTTTTGGATGATTCTTTGTGGAGAAACTTAGTTTGACAGATCCGTTGATCAAATCAACTAATCGATTAGTCGATACATTGAATGAGTGTTAGTCGACTAAGAATTTCATTAATCAAGGACAGCCCTAGACGAATGCTTTGGAGTTTTCCTTGATGCCTACTGGATTTAATGTTGTATTTTGGAGCAATGACACTGATTGCTTGACAATAAAAGAGCCATTAGCTCATGCCTTCTCTCCATCGAAAGAAAAGAAGATGGTTCCGGTTGTGAGTTCTTAACCTTTGCCCATGCTGTCTGCTTGATTGGATGCTGCTGCTGCTGCTATAGAGGCCTCTGCTGTGTTGGGCTGTCTGCCCTGCTCACAGCAAACCTCATACAACAAAACAGGCCCGTAGCGTGAAATAATCATAGTGGGTTGCTGTAATTTCCATACAAGGATCATGATGTCTTAATGACACGGCCGCTGGTAGCCCACACAGGGTTGACTCATCTGATATATAGTAGATGGATCACGCAATTAAAGCTCAATTAATAAGGATAAACATTCACCGTGGCTGCACAGTGAAAAAATCATTGTCTCATTAGGACTCTAATGTTGCATTAGGCTAATGAGACATTAGGCTGGACTTGAGCCACAGTGTAATTATACTTTCTTTTTTTTTTTTCCATGGAGGATTTTATCTGAATATATCATCAACAAAAAGTAAATAGCATCGTTTGTACTACACTCTGTAGCCCCTGTGAGCTGCAATCTTTTTGGGAGATTTGATGGATAGATGATGAGTTAACTGCCTACATCATTAGAAGCAAATATACACAAGGAATTGATCTCAGGAGATCCCAAATTAGGAGAAATGAAAGCATGATTTTCTGTGTGTAATTACATCATTTATTTAGCATTACAATCACTGCAATACATTTACCTGGTGAGAAAAACATACTTAACATATTTGAGGGCTCAACTAGATTAATCAATTATCTTACCATTTGTCTGGGGATTTAAAGCTCACCGCATTTCTAAAAAGCATATAACTAAGCCCAAATCTGCCAGGGGCCTCAGCTTACCTGTTCTAAGGCACTACTACTGGGCTGCAAATGCCAGAGCACTAATGTACTGGCAAGATGCATACCCAGGTAACATTACTGCTTCTACCCCACCATGGCTTGCCACTGAGCAGGATATTTCCAAAAGCTCTCTACCTGCTCTTCTCTTCTCATCAACCAAACCGTTCTCAACCATATCAGGTAAAAACGTCATGGTAAAAAGCTCTTTAAGAATCTGGTATCAAATAAGGAAATCATTCAATTCACCTGAAACCTCCACTGCCACGCCTGTTCTCTATAATCATGCCTTCCCCCCTTCACTCACTGATGCTGCTTTTAAGATCTGGAAAAATAGAAGCATCGTCACTGTAGCGGACTTATATGTCAATAGCACTTTTGCCACCTTCATCCAGCTAAAGGAGAAGTTCTCTCCCACCTAAACACTTTTTTCGCTACCTCCAGATTAGAAATTACATCCGGACAAATTTGCCACATTTTGAATTAACGCCAGCCCCCATTGACCTTTATACTCGTGAATCAACCCCCTGACTCCAAAAAATTTATCTCTCAATTTGTTGACCTGTTTACAGCATTTAACCCAACTCTCACACAGAATTTGAAGGAAGCATGGGAAAGGGACCTGGGTGTGATAATTACTGATGAAAACTGGTTTTCTTATCTTAAAGACATCCACAAATGCTCTATAAATTCTAGACACCAGCTAATTCAATTCAAAGTGCTCCATAGACTTCACTACTCCTGTACTAAACTACATTCTTTCTATCCTTCTGTCTCCCCATACTGTCCAAAATGTAAGTCTGCTGAGGGCACCCTGGGTCACCTCTTTTGGTCTTGCCCTAAGCTTAACAGATATTGGTCAGATATCTCTGCCTGCCTCTCCACTGTCTAGGACTGTGACATTGTACTAGACCTGTGTACTGCGGTTTTCGGCAGGACCAGTCATCTAAAAATGTTGCACCACCTACATCGTTCAATATGGCATGATTATTGCCAAATATTTTGACATTGTGGAAAAGCGAGGATGTCCCCTCTTTTAAGATCTGGCTGGCAGAGATGTCCAACTTGCTACATATGGAGAAAGTACGATACAGTGTCTCCCTCAACTCTGTAAACTTTGACGAAATTTGGCAACCATTTTTATCTTATCTATCAAGAATGTCTTAAAATGCTTGATTTTCACTTGGTGACTTTGTCAGCTGGTTTTACGGTTTCTCAGAAGAGCATAATTTCTTTCTTTTACTTTATTTTATTTGATCCTGGGTTTGTACATGTATAATGTATGCATACTTTGTTACAATGTTTTCTTTTTCATTTAGCTACCTAATTGTTAGTCTATTGTTATTGTTTGTTTTTTGCTCGTCTACGGGTGGGTTGCTTTGTTATGTTCTGCTGTGCTTTTTCTTGTTTGTTAAACAGAAAAGCTATAAATAAAATATATTAAAAAAACAAACAAAAAAACATTTGAGGGCTGTGCATTATAAAGAAAATAAAAACAATATCAGTACAGCAGTGGATGGATTTTATTTTGCTGATTTTCTAGAAATGTGGATAGTCTTGTTTTCATTTGATTGCAGTGAAAATATAGCATTTCTGTCTATAAACCAATTACTAGATGGAACATTACAGCTTAGCATCAACACATCAGTAGTTATAAGTCATTATCATTGTCAATTGTATCGACGTGGGAAGAGTTTTAGCAATTTGGTACTATTAGTTCTCCATCAGTAGTAGGAAATGGGCATCTCGTTCTTTATACAGCGTGTTTTCTGTAACTGATTATATGAACATAGTGCATACATGGTAAACCTACACAGCAGGACACTTTGAGTACAGAACATATGCATGGCCATCTGTACATGTGGTCTTGATAGACCTGTTAATGTAAATACGGCAGATACAGCCCTGTATGTACTAGAAGACGGTCAACAGATTGTTATGTGAATCTCATTCTGCAGTTATAATTGTATGTTGTGGTTGACTACAGTTTTCACTTGACTGTAAGCAGGGGAATTACATTCTTTTCAGCCAATATTGATCTGTGTATCATCCAACACTGGCATACAATCAGTACTGTAGTTAGAAATGTCTCTTAAGTACTGCTGCATTAATGCTAGCCATCGCAACAATTCAGTTCCATCGCAGCAATAATTGTTGTTCCAGCTTATCATTTCTTCTCCCTCTTATTTTGATGCCTAATTAAAATCTATTGATATGTTAATGTGGCTGACTTTGCAGTTTAGAGTGGAAAAACACACAGAGACAACAGCACACTCCGACTTCTCTTGTGCTTTAGTCTTGTTTAAGTGGATTCCATTCCACCTGCTACACTTGAGAGGAAACAGCCGAGAGGTGGGACCGGGCTCCTTGTAGCCACTTTCCTCACTAAAAGCCGTCCCCATTCTCATAGCAAGCTAGGTCAATGTGTGTTGTGCACAAAAGGCTCCAATGATTGGATCTCACACAGCGGTGACTGCACCTCAACCATGATTGCAGGGTGGCAGTAACAGGGGGCCTGACCCTGACTGAAACTGCCAAAAAGATGATGAAAACACATCCTGGGTGGCTATTTTTTCTCAAAAAAAAAAGAAGTGAAATCTGAGTCAATGTAGGTGTTCTGAATATACTTTGTGTGCACAAGTCATAGTAAGACCTAGGGCTGGGTACGGCATTCAATACTTTTTAAGGCACAGACCGAATTGACTCTGAAGTTATCGAGTATGGATACATGAGTAAATCTCATCAGCGTTAGTGAGCCAATAAGCATGCAGCATGCTTGAATTGAATTTCTTTGAATTTGTTTATTTAGCACAATACAATCAAGGCAACAGTAACACAAGAAAATAAAAATAATATTAAAAAAAAGATTGTGCAGGTTAGATTAAGAAAACCCCTAGGGGCTTCTAGAAGGAATCTCACCTAATGAAGAGAAGAAGAAAAAAAATATATATAATGAGCAATTACAATTAAAAGAGTCCAAAAACCTACAATTGAACACAAGTAAGCACTGAATTTAAAAACAAAAACAAGCATAAGGTTGGCTACATAAAACAACAAAGGTATAAAATAAATTGCAAGAATATAGATAAAATGATGATGTGTGGACTTATGTGTTTATGTGTGAGTAGTTGTGAGAGACAGGAAGGCCAAACAAAATCAGATATGAATCGTTTGGTTCATCAGACAGGTCCTAAGCCTCTTTTCATAATTTTTGACAAAAGTGAACTGAAATGCAGTGTTGATATAACTGTTCCATAGCTGTGCTCCCCTGTATCTAATAGATACCAAGATCTAATAATGTTTGTGATTGGCTGTCTAAAGTTACACGTCGTAGAGACATGCAGGAGAAACTCTACGTTACACACAGAGCTGAAAAATAAAATACCAAAAATTGTGCCGTAACGTGTAATGTTGAAATTTCTTTTTGTTTTATAAAATCGGTATCTAAAAAAGTATCGTTTAGGAACCGGTATCAAAGTCACGGTATTGGCATCATCGGTACCAGTACCGGTATGGAATATAACAACACCCAGCCCTAGTAAGACCTGACTGTATCTCCTCTCACCAAACACCGTTCCCCCTCTCTCTCTGTCTCCTATCTCCCGCTTTCCATAACACCTTTTCCTCCAAAAATAATCTTCCCCTTGGCTGGAAGCCTGTGTTTTGTTTCTAGCACTTTGGCACCCAGAGGATGGGTTTAGCTCTCCAAGGTCAGCTGTCCTCATTCCAGGCACGTTGGGCTGCTGTTGGGTGCGGGGAAACAAGCAGCATATTTCTTCTCTCTCGTCTTTTTTTTTAAAATCATAGTTGGATGAAAGTAGCATACAAAATGAGCAGAGGAGGTCTAAGGAATGGTAATAGAGAAGGAGGAAGGAATAGTCATGCACAGAGCCTCACTGCTGTTAACCAAAGCTCTGCCACTTGTGCAATTTAGAACGTCACAAATGAGACAATGCTAAATACTACAAGAGAGATAGACTTCTGTTGGGAGTAGATTTGGTAAATTCATGCCCAGGCACAGCCCACCATTCAGCTGACTTCATTAAAAGAGACATGGGGGTTAGAATGAGTACGAGCAGTTTCTGTAAAGTGCTTCATTTACTTTTCTGTTGGTGCTTTTGGGAGCTGCAGCACAGAGTGAAAAAGGCAGGTGTAGTTCAGAGAGATTTCTACTCTATCAGGGAGAAAGAAAGGGCTAAAGCAGAGGAGGGGATGCCTGCGGGAGCCTGGCTGATGCTGCTGTGCTGAAGAATTCCAGCAATAGCATATATACCTCTTCTCTCAGATGCAGAGCTCTGCAAAAACTACACTTTCATTCTCGTAAGAGCCACTTTATGCTAACCTGAATCTCACCTGATGGTTTGTTACACAGAACCATCTGAGAAGCCGTCATTGGAAACTGTTTGGAAAAGGGCAGGCACTTTATAAAAAAAAAAAAAAAAGTACTTGGCAGGTGATTGGATGAACCATCTGTCTATCACGTCCACCATTGTTGTTTTTGAACGAACAGTTGCAGCCGTCACACACACCTAAACCAGTCTCGTAGCCGCCAGTAGCTTCTCACCAGACGCTGATTGGTTCGGGTTACTGCTGTCCGGACTAGGGCTGCACAATATATAGTTTTTTTATCGTCATCACAATATCAACTGGCGCAATAAACACATTGCGAAACGCTGCAACATCGCAAAAGACAATCAGAGATTTTTTTGTGTTAGTTGAAAGAAAATATCAGTAGAAAACTGCCCTTTAAAATGTAACTGTTATTCTTTTTTAGTGGTGCCTTTTATGGAGCTAAGTAGATAACACAAACACACAAACGGGATGATAAAAAGTATATATCAACATACTAATGAGTGCTATGAGAGATACAGAGTGGTGAGAAGGCAGCTGAAAAATTGTGGCCTTTGGTGGTGAAACATCCTGGGGAACCCCAGAGACAGAGTGTGACAGAAATAACCCTCCCCTGTCCCACATGTCACCGAGGAGGACAGAGATGCTGTCTCCAAGGTGACATCTGGGCTCATCCTGGCACACAGTTCAGCCGTGGGATGACAATCCGGAGGAATGCACACTCGAACCTCAGAACAGAGTTTTGAATAGTTTGCCCCGCTTTGCATCCTCAGGGACCAAACTGTGCTTTTTAAAATCTCTTCTCGACTTTTCAGCAGCTCTTACGTCTTCTCCAGCTGGCTCGTAGCACAACTACATTCACACTGCGCAAACTCAAACTCCAGCGTGTTGCCATGTGTAGTGTCTCAGGGGAGGAATGATTAGCATGGGACTGCTTCTGATGCGATTAGTCTTCTTTTGGCAGAGGCTAGCAAATCTACCAAATTGATATCAACCCTCCATTAAACTCCCAACGGATCATACCAATAACAACCATAAAGCAGTGCATCTCAGCCTTGTTTAAATCTGCCACACACTTCAATTACAGAATAATAACCCTTCTGTCCCTGCAGTAGGCTACAATTTACATAAAAGTGAGCAAATCTCATTAAATAAAACGTAAATAAGTTACAGAAGATAAGGTGCATGCTTTTCTTTGAGAAGATCAGTGTTTCCTCTGTGTTGATAGCATAGTGGCGGTCCGCCACGGTAAAAATTTCCAGCACCACGGTATCAGAAATGGGGCAGACGCACAACAGGGTTTCCGCTATGTACACCGCGCACCACCGCTCCTTCAGCTGTTTATGAAAAGTCATAAACTCGTAGCGCCGTCTGCTTTACTAAACTCAAGCAACTGTCATCCGCTCTCTCTCCCCCTAGGGTGAGCAGAGCAACTGGAACAGTGACAGGACGTCATCACTCGTGAAGTTATGGCAACCAAATAAACAACTGGGCGAGACTACTTCACTCAATAAGTGATTAACAGCTACGAAAGCCGCAACATGAAATCTGCAATCACACCCGTAAAATATGACAGCTACAGTTTATTGGAAAATAGCATTGTGATGAATTTACTGTCCCAGACCCCAAATTAATCAGACCCCAGATGAGACAAGAAGCTAACGTTAGCCACGCTGCTGTGACGGCCCCTCTGCCTCTGACTCGCCGCTGCAGGAGTCTGTGTGTATTCCTCCGACACGCTGTAGTAACGTTACTGATTTAAAACCGTTTTCCAGGTTAGTGGGGGTGCATACCGCTCAAAACCAACATGAAAAATGTAGCTAGTAATGTTCACTCAGCGTTTTGTTTTGCTGTTAAACTGTGTGTAAAATGAGCGGTGACGTTAAATCACCCTACGGTACTGTCTATTTTCTGGGTGGTTTCAAGGTAACGGTCGGTAGCTTACATTAGCAGATAATCCCGTACTCTGACGTCCAACACCCCCCCCCCCGCCGAAAAAAATTCTAGCGGAAACACGGAAGATATTTCAGTATAGTCCATGTTGAGTGTACTAATGGATTCAGCCTATATCACGTATCCCTGCTTACTTAGCAGATCCATCTTAAGTTGCATTTCAGGTTTCATCAACTGCTTTGGCCTTTGTTCCACTACTACAGCTTCAATGTTCTTTTAGCCAACAAAGCAGTTTTTCTGATACTGCCACAGTGTGCTTCCGAGAGTGAGCTGAAAATCTAGCTGCAACAAATACTGCAGGGTGTTAAAAACCTCTGTCCAAACTTGCATTGCATTTTGAGAATGAGGCAATACATTGCCCTCTTTCTTTTGAAAGCGTAAATTAATCCCAGGGATATAATGATGTTCGCAGAACTCAAACCTCTGCATGTGACTCATCTTACTTAGAGGGCAGCAGAAATTTAAGAATTTAAGCAAAACGAAAAAGAAAACACCTTTCATTCAAGGACAGTGATAACAGCAATTCCCTCAACTGTGCCCTCTGTCCCTCTCTGTCTGATGTCTCATGCAGGGATTGTCAGAGAGTCATCTGGAGACTAGCCTGCCCCATGCACTCTCCATCCAAACCGACCATCTATTATAGACTGAATCAAACGTCCGGCCGATTAGCTCAGCACCATACCAGCAAGTGCTTCTGTGCATGCAGTATCAACTGATCTCCCAACATCATTATCTTAATTTCACATATTTACACAGATTTTCCTCTTCCTGAACTATTAATCCCAAATGGTTAAACTCATAACTCCTACACATTATTCATTCATAAATATTTCCATGAAATGATCACCGACTTATATAATAATGATCAAAACTAACCGCAACTTCTAACTTCTAAGTTTTTCGATGCAGGTTTCTGTAAGAGGCAAGGATGCTGGAGCACCTGTAACTTACAACATCTAATGCACAGTCAGCTTCAAAGAAAACCTAATTTAGAAAAGTCAGTAGAACCAGAGTGCTCGGAGTATAGGGCGGCTTAAAAGTGGCAGAGGTTCCTCGTCAAAGGCTCACTGAGGAACGATCGGGGTTACAGTATGAGCAGGAAGTTGACAGCCTAGAGGAGTGTACACTTAGGATTCAGGAAACACAAACGCAAATGCATTTTCATCACAGGAAGTCCGGTTCAGGTCAGTTATTTAAAACCGCGGTGAAGAATTCACAATATTTCCCAGTGCTCCACCTATTTAATCATGCTTTCCACACTGTATGCTTTGAAGGCAGGTTATTGATATGGATGGAATCTGTCGGTTATCCACCTGCCTGCTGTGAATGGGTGATGGAGCCAGTCAAACCGAGAGTTGGCTGAATAGAGTCCGTGCCTGCAGCAATCTGAAGCCAATTTCCAGACGGCGGCGTCACAGAAATGAGGCTGTCCTCTTTTCCACTTGCCTGCGCTGCTGCTCTTTAATTGACACAGCACTCTGGAGCACAGAAGCGATCAGCTTCCTGATACAAAGTGATGCCTGTCAGTTACCAGCAGACATTCATTCCCTGAGTGGAATCACCCCTGGACTGCAGGGACACTCCTCTGAGACTGCACATAAACACCTCTGCTAAGTGCAGCATCCATTTTCATCCCACATAACAACCACCTTCCGCCAATCATAGCAAAAACAACACCAACAGCAAAATCTCTCAAACTTTCAGACAAAGGCCCTTTTCATTTCCCACAAGAATACAACTTGACAGGGGGATTGCAGAGGTGTTGTTTTGCTCAGTGCAGCCAAAGGGCTGATTCTAAATACAGGTTTGCTGCCTACACCTTTCCAGGGTCGTAATCACCAGCAGCCGGCGGCAGTCCACTGCCGTCACACAGCTTTATGCATAACGGAAATCATGCTTATCAGGGCGATGAGTCATGAGCTCAAACCTCTGGTGAATGACACTAGGGACTAAGGCTCTCTGTCAAATGAATTTGTTGTTAGTTTCCAACGAGCGAACACCCAATTTGTTTTGTTTCAGTTCAAATGTTCCGACCCAAATGTTTCGAACTGATTTAGGAATTATTTAAATAAAAGGATTGGTGGCATTCTCATTTATCAGTGCAAAATGACTGCAGTGATCAGCATGATGCGCTGATCATCGTCAGGTTATTACTTGCGATAAATAAACAGATATTAATTTGTACTCAGTTCTGCATTTCTGCTGCTTTCAGTATTTTGCTAAAATACAACAAATTGATAAAAAAAAAAAGGAAAGGAAATAATTTCCAACATTCTTTTATTGAACAAATTGAACATTAAACTGAACACAGTCTTTTGCGACGTGTTTATTGCGCCACTTGATATCGCGATGATGATTAAAGAAAAAAACGATGTTTTGTGCAGCCATAGCGTGAATTGTTTAAGGTACTGTAGCATTTTGGAGCGAATTAAGTGAAGAATGATATACAACGTCTCCCACCCACTCACACCAACAGAAGAGAGGCAAGGACAGATGAGAAGGCACAAGGCCAAAAGAGACTGAGTCATGTTTATTGGTTTTACTTCTCAGTTGCTTCAAACAACACGTCTGCATCTTAAATGATAACAGCTGGGACGTAAAAGGACACTCCAAGCTAGTTTATTGACTCTCAAAGCCATTTTATGTTGTATCAGGCATATCTAGATTAACTGCACCAAAACCCTGGCAGTTTCTAACAGTGTCAAGATGTACAGTATATCACTGAGAAAAGTAACAGACCGTAAACAGAGCCTTTATAAACAGTGAGCTACAGCTAATTTACTGACATTGTGAAATGTTCAAGCAGGAGCCAGACCATTTGACTACTTCCTGTAATACATTATGAGGGCTTTTGTTTTCTCCATTTAAAGTGCTACTAGAACATCATTCAGTTTCAAGTGGCCTGCCAAATACACAAGTGGTTATTTGCTGCTCAGTTGGGGTCTCAACATTTTGATTAACAAAACCTTTTTATTTGTGATTAATGATAAACACAATTATTAAAATACAATTTTCACCCTAACCTGTTACGTTCTCCTCTGAGTATCATAATTACTGCATTTAAAAATCCATATCATAATCTTATAATAATAATAATCTTAGAAAACCAGCCACAGCCACGCTACTGTGCTCTGTGTGACTGTACTTTGAGCTAAATGCTAACATCAGCGTGCTAACATGCTAATGTTTATTGGGAATAATGTTAGCAATCTCAGTCTAGCATGTAAACATTTGCTAATTAGCACTAAACACAAAGCACAGATGAGACTTATGAGAATGATATCATTAGTTTTGAAAGTATTTGGTAAAATTGAAAACAATTGGACCAAAGTTATTGAAAACTCATAACTCCTATAAATTATTAATTCATGAATATTTCCATGCAATTATCGCCGACTTATATAAGAATGATCAAAAGTAACCGCAACTTCTAACTCAGTGAGAACCGGAAAGTTTACAATGCAGGGGAGACTTGTGGGATTTATATCATTAGTTTTGAAAGTATGTGGTCAAGTTGAAAAGAATTGGACCAAAGTTACTGAAATCCTGAGAGGAACTTAAAAATGTCCAGATTCCATGGCGACCATCTATCCAACGGTCACGGCTGGTTTATGCCGGACAACGGGGATAGGGCCCACACTCAGACTGAGGAGGCAGCAAGACGTGATTTCTTAATGAAACAGCTTGCAGGCAGGCAACCAGTGGAACACAAAAGCACACAGAGAGAAAGCAACTATGACGAACTGACAGGAAGAAAAGGATGTGGGCAGGTATATAGAGAGAGTGGCTGATGAGGTAATGAGATGCAGGTGAAGGGGTGGGCGAGGAGAGCCTGGCAAGTGCAGAGCTAATGAGGGAAGTAGGAACAAGTGTGAAGATGGATGGGACAGTCAGGTGATGGGGAAAGAAAGGAAAGTCCCAGGGCATCTGGTGGATGGATGGATAATGGCAATGAAGGGGCCTTGGGAATTGGAAGAGGATGGACAGAGAGACAGGCTGTGACACCAACAGTATATCCAGAGACATTTCAGCCTGGACCTAGGGCTGGGCGATATGGAGGAAATCAAATATCACGATATTCTCCAGCAAATTCCTCAATGTCGATATTGCAACGATATTGTAGGGTTTACAATGGTGCTTTCACAGAATATTTGACCAATGAGATTTTAGATAAATAATCATCAGTAACGTGGATATAATGACTAAGTGGGCAAAGGCAAATAAGAGAACAGCTAAAACGGGAGCGTGCCTATGTTCCCACAGCCCTATGTTCCCACATTTCTAAAAAACAAAAATTAGGCCCTATGTTCCCACAGTCATAAATTTGTATCAGATTTAATCCCTCTTTCTCCCAATTTGGTAGCCAATTACACCCAACCTATTATCCAGTAGCAATGGACTACAGATGGAATGTAACCCTAACCCTAACATAGGGCCCAATTTTAAGAAAAATTTTAGAAATGTGGGAACATAGGGCTGTGGGAACATAGGGCTGTGGGAACATAGGGCCTAACTTTTTGTGAAAAAAAGATTCTTAGAAATGTGGGAACATAGGGCTGTGGGAACATAGGGCTGACCCCGCTAAACCAGTCTGGTTAGTTCAGAAAATGACTTTACTGTAATGCAGCTTGTAAAACCAGGAAAAGACAACACTCATGCCATATTATGATATCCAAACTCTAAGACGATATCTAGTCCCAAATAACGATATCGATATGATATCGATATATTGCCCAGCCCTACCTGGACCAAAATGTTCGACGGACCAACTGAAATCCATAGAAACATGCCTGTTGGCTATTGGGCAGTGGTAAAGCCATTCTCTGTCTGAAGCACAAATGGAAGCTGTTAACTCATATCTGGTAATTACTAAAGATTTACTGTAAATAGAAGAGAAACATTCAGA